>NW_015540100.1:349288-361423 GCF_001515605.1 Sinocyclocheilus anshuiensis | reverse complement strand
CTTGACAAATCATTAGCTAATGATTAATTATCTGGAAGTTGAAATGCATGGCTTCGACACATTGTGGTAATTAACATATGAATTTACATCATTAGTTAATATAATATGTGTCCCTGAGTTGTATCTCGGCCAAATATTGTGCTATCCTAACAAACCATACATCAATGGAAAGATTATTTATTCAGCTTCAGATGATGTATAAATCTCAATTTTGAAAAATTGACACTTAAGACTGGTTTTGTCACATATGTTATTAGGGAACTAATACATTATGACACATTTAACTGATAACAATTTATTTATTACTTAAACTATGAATCATACAGAATGTTCATTAGTTGCTGATGTAGTAATCAATAATAAATGGTTTAGTTCTTCATGAGTTATACATTAACTCGTGATTATCTGTGCATTAGTTAAGCACGAATTAATGCATATTTGTAAAGTGTTACCGTTATTTTCATACCCTGCTCTTGACATCTTTTAATTTAGGCAGAATGTCCAGTCCGAATCCGTCTGCCTGTCCTCGGGTCCGGTTTCCACCGTTCATGTAGTTCCCAAAGGCCAAGATGAGGCCGATCACGTCCTTCACGCTGTCATTCTCAAGAAAAGTCTGGAAAGACACTTACATTTGTGAGCCGTGCTGGCAAAATGAGTGTGAATGCGCACGGGTTCATTTTGAGCTTCTCAGTTTGTGTAAATCCACATGGGGTTCAGAGTATAATTTCCTTTTATCCACAGTAATTTCACACTTGTCTAGTACAAATGTTGCTTTGTTTCATAATTACAGTTTATACGTTTTTCTTTATTTTCCCTCAAAAATTGGAAGTGAAATGTGACAACATGCCCCGTAGGTGGGGTACATTGTAACATCTGAGGGGCACGTTGTAACATGACCATATGACAGCTTAAAATGTTATCTGATCTCATGAAAACTAAGACAAACTGAAATCTTTTGTCAATAAAATAATTATTTCAAATAAAATAATGGCGTTTTTTAAGAATTCAAGATAATCTGATTTCGGAGTTTGACAATGAACACTTGCAACCATGCTTAAGACGGCCCACATAAACAAGCTTTACATGTCTTAAAATAATAATTTCTGAACATTAAACATTGACTGTCAGTCTGTATTCACCTGTTTCTCATCGTGACGCAGTGTTACAATGTTCCTCATCTGCACAACCGGAATTTAAAACTGGTTAGTGTCTTCTGCTAGTTATTGAATCATTGTAATTTTTATTGTTTTTAAATGTTTATTTATTACTTTTTATTTCAGTTTCTTTCTTTCTTTCTTTCTTTCTTTCTTTCATTTCAGTATTTTTTGTCAATTTAGTACATCAAATGAAACCAAGCAAAAATGAGAAAAGTTGATAAATTATTTTGATTTTATTATTAATAAAATAGGTTTAAGTTTTTTATTATATTTTATTTCAGTTAATATTAATTTATTTCAACACTGAAAAAATGATTAGTTTAATTTACTTTTTTTTTTGCTCTGAACATTAAACATTGACTGTCAGTCTGTATTCACCTGTTTCTCATCGTGACGCAGTGTTACAATGTTCCTCATCTGCACAACCGGAATTTAAAACTGGTTAGTGTCTTCTGCTAGTTATTGAAGCATTACAAAAAACCTATCTAAACTGATAAATAACAGATCGGAGATTAAAATATTAGCAGATTTGTCTCTTCTTAAATGAATAATAAAAACTGTGTTGAAAAATTTACTTAAGCCAGAAATTTGATTTTACTATGGTCAAATAAATGTTCAGCGATATCTTCAAAAGATATTAGAATTTTGGCGCACTTTTTTCTCTATATAATGTTGATATGGTAACTAGTAAATACTGTAAATTTTGTTATGCAAGCATACTATATAGAGAAAAAACTGCGCCAAAATTCAAAAATCTTTTGAAGATATTGCTGAACATTTATTTTACCATAGTAAAAGTACATTTCTGGCTATTCTATGACATTATCTATCGTGCTATTCTATGACATTAGTGATGTAAGTTACACTATTTACGTTAATGTAGTTTAATGAGAAACCATGAGGAATAGGTGAATAAAGACTGACAGTCAATGTCAAAGCACTGAACTCATACGTCATCCGCCCGGAGCTGCTTCTGTGTACAACAGTGAGCGCAAGCTACATTAAAGTGATTATTAGGTTTTAAATATGGTTATTTTTCTTACAAAAATGCATCGATTCGCTAGAGAAGGCCTTTGTTCACCCCCCGGAGCCGTGTGAGACACTTTTTTTAATGGATAGGCACTTTTTATTTAACTTCTTTTGGACTGAAGCATGCAAGCTTGAAAGATCAAAGACAATTTTTTATATAACTCCGACTGGATTCGTCTGAAAGAAGAAAGTCATATACACCTAGGAAGACTTGAGGGTGAGTAATTTATGGGCTAATTTTCATTTTTGGGTGAACTAACCCTTTAAGTATATTTATTTTTCACTAGGGTTAACCTTAATAGAAGAAATGGCAAAATAAATCTGAAAATCTGAAAAGCAGAAGAGTCGTTTCAGATCTTTATTGTACCTTGCACACAGCAGAGATGATCTCCACCTTCCGATGGACGGATGATATGGAGTCCACGAACACAGACTGGAATATGATGCAGTGCGCACGCCGGGCGAAGTCGGGAATCTGGGAGAGTTCGTACAGGAATCTGCGCGGGAAGATGAAAGAGATCGAAGCGGTGAGCAACAGCCTCGGCACAACGTCTTCACACGGAAACACGCCAATCTGGATGCAAGTAAGCGCACTTAAGTGTGATTATGCTGAATATTAGCGGCACGAGTCACAGAGCATCGCTGCGTTCCTGTTTGACTCACTACAGCGATGGTCAAAGGTCACACACAGCTGGCTGATTTGGTTTTACAGGAGCGCTTCAGATGTTTGTGCAGCATCTGAGAGCTCATCCCTCACCCTTCAGTTCATAAAAAACAAGCCACATTAACGCACTTACACGCCTGACATTCAGCAGGGTTAGAAAGCAGAGGCATTTATTGTAATAATAATGTGTTGTAAAGTGTTTAATCATCCTTTTGAGGAACGACTGAATGTCTGATGCTGTGTTACGGATGTCAGTTCTTGTCTGGTACACTAAAAAAATATTTTTCCAAGTTAAACAAAGTATAATACATAATTTTGAAAAATAAAACAAAGATTACTGGACTATGTAACACTCAGTGATCACTGATATACAGTACTGTCATAGTTTTTAAGATTCTGAATTAGATTTTTTTTTAATATTTTCTGCTCTCATGTTAATTTTAGTTCAAGTTTTAACAAATTTTCATTTTTTTTGTAATTTTTATAATTTAATCATTGTAATTTTTATTGTTTTTAAATGTTTATTTATTACTTTTTATTTCAGTTTCTTTCTTTCTTTCTTTCTTTCATTTCAGTATTTTTTGTCAATTTAGTACATCAAATGAAACCAAGCAAAAATGAGAAAAGTTGATAAATTATTTTGATTTTATTATTAATAAAATAGGTTTAAGTTTTTTATTATATTTTATTTCAGTTAATATTAATTTATTTCAACACTGAAAAAATGATTAGTTAATTTACTTTTTTTTTTGCAATCAATTTTTGTTGCAATCAATTTATTTGAGCTACATTTAAATAAACAAATTTAGTTCACTAACTTTCAACATATTTTTTAATTAAATGTAGCTAAAATAAATTGTTTGTAACCACTTACCTTAAAAAATGTAGCATAATTTTTTTCAGTGAAGTAACATTTTTAGTTTTAGTTTTAGTTAACTATGTTAACCCTGTTGACAAAGAAAATACTATTTCAGTCATGTTTAATTAATGTTAATGTTAATTCAATTCAATGTTACTTGCTGTTTCTTTGTAATTATTTGTGAAAATCACTATCAGTTTCTAAGTGAATATAGTTTTAAAGTAAATCCTACTGTAAATTTGTGGCTTCTTGGCTTCACATGAGGCTCTTAAAGTCTCATATTGACAGTACACTATATATAAAGTTTAGATCTTGTGGTGATATGTTCAAAACCTTTGTTTTTATGAGCTGATGGTTTGAAGTCAAAATTGTTTCTTGATAATTATGATACAGACAGCGTTTAACACGTTTAACCTGGAACTCTAC
This sequence comes from Sinocyclocheilus anshuiensis, assembly GCF_001515605.1. Lineage (NCBI taxonomy): Eukaryota > Metazoa > Chordata > Actinopteri > Cypriniformes > Cyprinidae > Sinocyclocheilus > Sinocyclocheilus anshuiensis. Next base: position 357,288 of record NW_015540100.1, on the reverse strand, counting down.
TATAACTAGTCGTACGTGGAATGTGAACCAGAAGACGCTGATTTCAGCAAAACATCAATTCAAATGTTGTTATAATAACACTGTCCTGCATTATATTTGCTGAATAAAAGCCAATACTCGTTTCTTGCTCATTTTGAGCCACCGATTCCAAAAATAATGTCTGTTTTGCTGGAGCACATCGCACTTTCTCACAAAATATGATGCATGTTGTAGCATTTTTTGCTTTTGAGAATTATTTTAGTATTATTTGTGCAGTGAGGAAGTCTCGCAATGCTCATTAATCAGCAGAAAAACATCATAAACACATGAATCCTGTCTATCTGATCAATTCTCAGCCCATTTTCACACTTAGAACACTGTTATAAACCTCATCCTGATTTCAAGGTCAGATTTATGTACTGCAACCAAACAGACAGAGAAAATGATTTGGTTAAAACAAGCTTATTTTGCTTATTTGTAAAGGTCTTTGACATTAAACGGAGTATTTGAACATATTTTTCCAGTCCTTTGCTGAAGTTCAGTGATGCATTCTAAACTCTTTTTGTCATTAAAACTGAAGCTTTTGACATTTCACGGCTTTTGTTTTTTATTGATATTTCTGAACTCAGCATCATCAAATGTACTGATACTATGCCTTTTTTGCAAATCAACAGAATGAAGATGCAGGACTGTGTTATAAATGAATGTTAAATAATTGCAATTATTATCCTAATATATGGTCTCTGACACAACCCACGACTTATTCAGAGAAGGATCAGAGCGACTGAATGACGTACAGCTCCGGTTTATCCAGAAGTTTCACCTCGTCTTCTTTAGACGTCTCGTAATGTTTCTTGATCTTCTCCAGTTCGTCAGGCTGAGCTCTCTGTCAACATTCACAACAAAACCATTAGAAGTAAAACTAGTCATTGCAGCACCATATAATGCAGTCTTTGCGTGATTATAATGGCAATGGCACAAAAACATCCATCGGTTTACCTAGATGCTGGTGATGGATCAAGAGCTAACTGGGCTTCAAATCACTCACTTTGTGCAATATTACAGTCATAATTCATCTTTTATAGGTCTCTCACACAAAAGATGATGAGGATCTTTTGATGATCCCCAACTGTATTTTTAGTCAATGGAGACCAGAAACAGAAAAAAGAAACTCAACAAATGATGACAGGATTTTTATTTTTGGGTGAACTATCCCTTTAAGACACAGATAGAAAGATAAACTTCAGATATCATACGAAATTTTCAGAGAACGTCTTAAACGGTATCAGAGTACTGCTAAGGAAGCTCAGAGGAAATACATGTCAGATTTAATTGCACAAAATGCATATAGGCCGAAGATACTTTTTAATACGATTAATGTCTTTTTAAATCCTGCTCCTAGTGCCTCATTAGAATTCTCCACTGATTTGTGTGAACAGTTTTTAAAACATTTTATCCATAAAGTCGAGTGTATCAGATCTAACATACCTTCTCAAAATTATTTTCCTCTAGAAATGGCTTCTCATCAGAGCTCCCTATCTCTTTTCCGACCCGTGTCACCTTCACAGCTTTATGATATTGTTCTTAGTATGAAGCCCTCATTTTGTCACTCTGATGTTCTGCCTTCTCAGATTTTTAAAGAGGCTTTTCCAGCCTTAAGTCAAGTTGTTACTGCTATTATCAATAGCTCCTTAACAAATGGAATTGTACCAGCTTCTTTTAAACATGCTATAGTCCAACCACTGTTAAAAAAGCATAATCTTGATCAGCATGACCTAAATAACTATAGACCCATTTCTAAATTATCTTTCATCTCAAACGTTTTGGAAAAAGTTGTCTATTCTCAGATCTCATTTTACTTAAGTACTTTTAATATTTGTGACACATTTCAGTCTGGGTTTAGAGAATTTCATAGTACTGAATCTGCCCTCTTGAAGGTTACTAATGATATTTTACTTTCCCTTGACTCTGGTTCTTGCTGTATCTTAATCATGCTTGATTTAAGTGCAGCATTTGATACAATAGATCATGACATCCTTCTTCAAAGACTTGATCAGGTACCTGGTTTCCAGTTTGCTTCCTACCTTAAGAGCAGATTTTTTTTCCTGCGAATTTGGGGAATTGTTTCTCATCTCGGGCTCAAATCTCCTATGGTGTTCTGCAGGGCTCTATTTTGGGTCCTCTCCTTTTCTCCTTATATATGCTTCCACTCGGTTATATTTTTCAGAAACATCATTTATCATATCATTTCTTTGCCGATGACACTCAACTTCATTTTCCTGTTAAAAACAATAACTGCTCTATGTCTAATCTGTTTGCATGTCTTCAGGACATTAAATGCTGGATGGACTTGATTAATTTTTTTACAGTTGAATAATGATAAAACTGAAATAATGGTTTTTGGTCCAACAACTGTGTCTTCTGGCATTGTTAACTCTTTCCCTGCCAGCATTTAAAAAAAAAGTTGCCAGCCACCACCAGCGATTTTCACTAAAATTTGATGGCTTCCAGAATATTTTGCTGTATGAATATTTGAATATGCAATACACCAACATAAAGATCAGAGCCTCTACTTTTAAACAAAAGAATCCGTTTTATTCTAGCTTAAAGCATTCTTTTTTTTATCAACACTTGAATATAGGAAGGTTTCATAAAAATGCATAATTTTGAGCAAAAATGTGAGAAAATCACATTTTTATCAAAAACTACATCTGGGTAATATTCAGTATGATTATCAAAGCATAAATCCAGTAAATCGCTTCCATCAACACCTCCAAAGCTTGCACAGACATATACCACTTCCTCGATCAACACTTTACTCCGTAACATTATGCAGTTTTCATTTATATGCTGCCATTGCTGATGATCGCATTATTTTTCACATGCATCTATTAATAAGAGATCGCTCGTTTCTCCGGCTCTGGAACAGTCTTCCTCTCCACATAAGATCTTCCCCTTCTATTTCTTTGTTTAAATCCTCTTTGACCTATTTTTATTCTGTATGTTTTAATTCTGTTTGAGGGTGTACAATTTTATTTGTCCCTTTGTCTGTCTTGATTGGGTATGTTTTTACTTTGTTTAATATTTGTTGTACAGCATTTTGGTTGCAACTCCTGTTATTTTTAAATGTGCTTTATAAATAAATAAACTAAACTAAACTAAACTAAACTAAACTAAACCAGTTTTAGTACAAACAGATATGAAGTCTTAAAAAGGAAATACACAATACAGTATATAATGTTAATAAATTCTGGAACAACAAACAAACTGATCAAATCATCAGATCATGGTTAGAGTTAGTTACACACACACACACACACGCTCACGCACACACACGCACACGCGCACACACACACACACACACACTCTCACACACACACACACACACACACACACAGTAACACATTTAATGAAGTAATAAAGACAAACAGCTGGTGCTGTTAAAACACCGACTATAGAAAATAAACAAAGAGTGAAGAACGAGAATAAAAATCAGGTGTTAATCTGGTGAAGGTTTGGGTTTCATGATGGCTGGGTTTGAATACTCACGTTCTCATATAAAGCTTCAATGGTCTCCAGATCCACCACAGAATGATCCACCGTCAGAACAGCTGCAATATAAAGACTTCATGAGACGCAAAACAAACACATCCTCGTTACAAACACCAGATCTGTCCGTTTACTACAGTCACAACTGAAAAAATAAAAATTTTTTTGTGTGTTTGAAATGCTTCTTTCTGTTTATTTCTGGGTGTTTTTCAGCCTAATTTTCTCCCAGAAAAGACACATTTACACCTCTGGCCAGTTGCATTAACTGTGTCTTATTAACTAGTCTGACCAACTAGTCTTACTTTTCAGATTCAAATTAGACTAGTTTACATTTTTATGTAAGTTATGACCTCTGTTAAATAAAACAATCAAATGACTAACTTTTAAGCCTATAGTCTAAGCAGCTTATGCAAGCAGCCGCTGGAAATAAACAGCTTATGAAGCAGAAATACGTCAGATTGTGCTCTATTTCTAGTGACCAATCAAATGTGAGTAAATGAGTGTGATTGATCACGTGACTGTGTACAGACGCTCAGATTGTGTTTGTATGCAGCAGCGTTTTTCTCTAGACTCATTTAAATCTCATGAGGTCTCTGATTATATTAATTTATTATTATATGTTTCATTATTTTGTTTATGCTACAAAAATTAAAGGATTTATTTTAATTTATTTATTAATAAAAAATATTTTTGAGAAAACAAAACATTTTTTTATTGCTTTAAGTGTCTTTTTTTGCAAACTTAGATATTTGTTAACCTCTTCAGTCATTTTGACTGAAAAATGTTACATTTTGAAATTTTAAAAACCATAGCTACTTCGGAATGAGATGACACAATGAGGTGACTTTTGTTGCATTAGCTAAGTGAACACACAAAACAATCATGGATATGATTTTGATGTTAAAATGTTGAAAAATAAAAACGTGTCACTTGGTAACTTAATATATGATATCTAAATATGACTGTGGGAAAATAAAATAGCTCATACAAATTGCCCAAATATTGCATAGTATCATAAAATCCCCACCAAATTCTAAATAATAATCAAAAATATTATTGAACAAAAATATATTACATTGATTTTCCTGAAAACAAACAAACAAACAACAGTTTTCAAGGCTGCAAGAAAAAGCATTCATAAATGTTAGTATTGTTGTAATTTTACTGCTGTCCTGTAAAATAAAATAAAAAGTAAGACACTAATAATGATAATAATTATTACAACAGCTCTGTTAATACATTTATTAAAACATACACACATAGTGTTCAAATTGGGATCTGTAATATGTTTTTAAAGAAGTATCTTCTGCTCAGCAAGGCTGCTTTTAATTTTACAGTAAAAATACATGCCTGATTCAAGAAGGGGGTCTGATCGCCAAAAAATATTATTTTAGCAACTTATTAATTTTAAGTTAAATTGTGCTTTGTTGGTATAATGTCTGCTAGAATGTTAAAAAAATGTTAAATATTTTTAAATTGTTGTTTTGTAATTGATTTTTTCTTTGAAAAACAAGACAAAACAGTAAAAAGCACATTTTGGCTATTTCATTTATGCAATGGTGAAAAAAATTGTCAAAATACATAGGCAAACTTCTGCGTTCTGTCTCATAATACATTTATGCGTCAGTTTATTATATACAATATCTGCATTAGGTCACAGTCGAGTGAGTTTTGAGCAAAAACGTTGTGTATTAATGTCATACTGTCAATCTGAAATCTCGTGCGCTGACTTTCTGTAAAGCATTGCATGGATTGAGGCACGTGATCCAGGATCATGTATCAGGAACCCTGTATATATATATACATTAGTGCTGTCAATCCAAAGACGAACAGTCGCAAATCATTTGATTTAGATTGGAACTTCTGAGTGTGTTCACAAATCATTTGATTCAGATCAAATCATTTGATTCAGATTGTGACTGCAGAGCATGTTCACGAATCATTTGATTCATATCGGGACTTCGGAGTGCGAATCACAAATCATTTGATTTAGATTGGAACTTCTGAGCGTGTTCACGAATCATTTGATTCAGATTGGGACTTCGGAGTGCGAATCGCGAATCATTTGATTTAGATTGGAACGTCTGAGTGTGTTCACAAATCATTTGATTCAGATCAAATCATTTGATTCAGATTGGGACTTCAGAGCGTGTTCACGAATCATTTGATTCATATCGGGACTTCGGAGTGCGAATCACAAATCATTTGATTTAGATTGGAACTTCTGAGCGTGTTCACGAATCATTTGATTCAGATTGGGACTTCGCAGTGCGAATCGCGAATCATTTGATTTAGATTGGAACATCTGAGTGTGTTCACAAATCATTTGATTCAGATCAAATAATTTGATTCAGATTGGAACTTCTGAGCGTGTTCACGAATCATTTGATTCAGATCGGGACTTCGGAGTGCGACCATTTGATTCAGATTGGGACTTCAGAGCGTGTTCACGAATCATTTGATTCAGATTGGGACTTCGCAGTGCGAATCGCAAATCATTTGATTTAGATTGGGACTTCTGAGTGTTTTCACAAATCATTTGATTCAGATCAAATCATTTGATTTAGATTGGAACTTCTGAGCGTGTTCACGAATCATTTGATTCAGATCGGGACTTCGGAGTGCGAATCGCGAATCATTTGATTTAGATTGGAACGTCTGAGTGTGTTCACAAATCATTTGATTCAGATTGGGACTTCGCAGTGCGAATCGCGAATCATTTGATTTAGATTGGAACTTCTGAGCGTTCACAAATCTTTTGATTCAGATCGGGACTTCAAATCGCGTATCGCGAATCATTTGATTCATTTCCACGATCCGAGTCCTGATCTGAAATGATGGATCGCGAATCATTTGATTGAGATCAGGGTTTCGGAGCGGATTCACAAATCTTTTTTTCTGTTTTTTTTTTTCATTTTTTATTAAACAGTAGAAAACATCAAACCATTAAGGCAGTACAGTTATAAAAACAAAGAAAAAAGAAAGAATACACAAATATTATATATAGAAACCATGTTTTTTTTTTTTGTTTAACCACAGTTTTACTACAAATACCATGGTTAAACTATGGTTAGTATAGAAAAACCATGGATAAGTTGTGGTTACCATGGTTTAACTAAAAAAGTGATATATTTACACTTTAAGAGACACTTTATACACATGCAGTTTTCACTGTTTTAGGATGAACAGAACTTCAGATAGTTTCCATGTAGCCTACTTGTCTAGATCAACTTTGAGTAAAGAAAAGAGATGTTTAGAGCCCATTTTTTGTTTCTGTATTTGAAATTTAGCTATCAGGAAACATAAATTAAATAAGTTATATCTCACCCTGCTGAATGTCCTTCATCTCCAGGTGGAGGCTGGATATTAATATTCCCACGGTCTGAGAGCGTTTGCCATCCAGCAGCTTGATGATCTACGAGAGAAGAGAGAAGAAATTAATACTTTTATTCATTACAGACACATTACATTGATCAAAAGTAACAGCAAATGCATTTATAATGTTGCAAAATATTTCCATTTCAAATAAATTAACTTTCTATTCAACTGTGAATCCTAAAAAATAAAATATATCACTGTTTCCACAAAGATATTGTGCAGCACAACTGTTTTCAACATTGATAATAATCAGAAATGTTTCTTGAGCAGCAAATCAGCATATTAGAATGATTTCTGAAGATCATGTGACACTGAAGACTGGAGTAATGATGCTGAAAATACAGCTGCGCATCACAGAAATAAATTACAGTTTAATAGATATTCACGCAGAAAACAGCTGTTTTAAATTGCAATAATATTTCACTATTTTACAGCGTTTTTGATCAAATAAATGCAGCCTCGGTGATGCAATTCATGTAAAATATATAAATGTAAAATACAATGTCCACAAACACCATCAGTGTCCTGTTTACAAGGACAAGTCTGTTGAAAGTCAATTAAATGAATTCTTTCACAGTTTGCTCTGATTTTCCCATCAGTCTCCAGTGTAACTAAATGACGATATTTTATGAAAGCACTGTAATCAATCTCAAGCGTTGTGTTTTTGTCACGTTGCATCAGAGGAAACATCTCGTCAGTTCTCGTGTGATACTGTCACAATTAGCAGCTCGCGGTGAGAAGAAGAAAAAGCCACAGAAAGTGGCTCCATTAAAAGGCCATCGTTGAGCTCTGGACGAGATTTTATAACAAACTATAAATTCACAGGATTTTTATTTGTACCTACACATGGTCACAATTACTAATGACTGAATTCCCTCATAAAGGCCACGAGAGTTTTGGCACGCTAAAGAGCCGCTCTAAAACTTAATGTCCGCTCTTCTTCATTAGGATTAACACGGCGGTGAGCTACTGCGGCGTTCAGTGGGAACCAGCGCGACAGCCTTCAGATGTGAGTATTGCATTACAGCAGGTGAAGAGAGCGTTCATTCTTAATGTGAGCAGAGACACTCACGCACACACACACACACACACAC
>NW_015540100.1:348518-348703 GCF_001515605.1 Sinocyclocheilus anshuiensis | reverse complement strand
CCAAACACACACACACACACACGCACACACACACAGGAGGCAATCATGTGACTGGCCACATGAGCAGCTTCTCCTGTGAATAAATCACCATCCGAATCCATGAGTGTTATCACTGTGGTGCTCATGTAAATGTATTTTTACAGACATCCATATGAGAAACAATTACCGTCCGAATAGGGCTAGAC
>NW_015540100.1:344367-347726 GCF_001515605.1 Sinocyclocheilus anshuiensis | reverse complement strand
TATGAGAGACACACCAGAACACGCAGCAGACAGGACAGATAAAAATAAATAAATAAATAAATAAATAAAATGAAATGAAATGAAATGAGACAAGACACACCAGAACACACAGCAGACAGGACAGAAAAAACATTATTATTCTGACGTCTAACATGTTGAGATATTCGGACTCATGTTCTTCTGACGGCACCTGTTAGTCATTAGAGCTCGTCCAGTGACAGAGGCTTTGATATGATAATCAGAGCGAGGAAAGGCGCCGGGGATCCGTGCAGCGGATGCATCTCAACACATGACACAAATTAGCCGCGAGTTTGACCTCCGCTGATTCCCATTGATTGTGTTTTCAGGAGAGCTGCGCTGCTGATAGACGCCTTTTCAAACACGGTTTCTGTATTATCTACATGTGTCCGACACAAACACACACAACCACTTCATTTTCATAATCCGTGCACAGATCAAAACACACATACACACGCTTTCCCAAACGCTCACAGATTTCCTCGCCTCTACCAACAGACTCGGACCCCGAGGGTAAAATGAACTTATATTTATAAAAATAATCAATAAATATACATTTGTAAAAAATTACATTTATAAAATATGTTTAAAAATATATAAATAAATATTATATATACACATACTTTTAAAATACGTGATATAAATAAAATATACACAATATTTTAATAAATAATCAGCTAAATCACACACAGAAATGCAGCAACAGAGACTATACACAGAACATCATTAATCCTAATTCCTTCAAAACATATTTGAAAATAAAAATAAAATATTAATAATTGCATATATTATTATTATTATTATAGTTTTTAATGAATATTATAAAATTCATTTAGATATATAAAATTTACATTTTATTTTTATATTTTCTCTTTTCAATTTTTATTCTGCTTTAAATATATTATTTTTAAAGTTTTTTATTAGTTAAAAATGTGTCTATATTTCTTGAATGTTATTTAATTTAATTAGTTATTATTTTATATATTTACAATATTTCACAAATTAATATACTGTATGTATATTTTTTTATATTTACAATACAATATTATTTTATAATACTGTATTTCCTCTGTAATATTTAAATAGCAATATTAATTACCACGTCTGCTTTTTCATATCCGGAATATCCTTCCATAGATATATATGCATGTATGGTATTTCTTAAAGGGGTGGTCGATTGCGATTTCACTTTTTTAACGTTAGTTAGTGTGTAATGTTGCTGTTTGAGCATAAACGATATCTGCAGAGTTACGACACTGAAAGTTCAATGCAAACGGAGATATCGTCTTTTAAAATTATGTCAGTTTAATGCCTACAAAAACGGCTCGGTTACTTCCCGGGTTCGTGATGTCACAAACCCAGAAATTTACATAATTTACATAAACCCCGCCCCCGGGAACATGCAACAAAGGGGGCGGGGCCATGTTGCGTTTTTAAATGTTAAACATGGTTGCCGTGCTATATTAAAGCTTTATTCAAGATAAAACCGTATATCAAAAGCTAACATAAGCAGTAGAATTTACAAATAACAGCATATCTAAAAATATGAGACAACAACTAATAAAAAACATACCATTAAGAGCCGTGCTTGCACAGGTTTGGCGCGATCCTCTTCACTAATATCCTGTGCGTCTCATTTGGGCTTAAATTGATAAGCGATATTGACAACGCCATTGTTTACAATACAAGCAGAGCGCATTCTGAGCTGAGGGGCGGGACGTTTAGACGCGAACTGGCGTTTTAGCCAATCATAACACACTGAGGCCAGCTAACCAATCAGAGCCCATTGTGTATTTCTGAGGGAGGGGCTTCATAAAACCAGGAAGTCATCTGAGCGTTTATCAGAGAAGGGACAGAGCGGTGTAGACTAAAGGTAAATTATGTTGACTTGTGTTAATCAGCTAATGCTGATCATTAGAGAGGCATCGTTACTCGCGTGAACTCCTCGTGTGAGACAGCAGCTCGATCGATCTCGTCTCGACAAACCTGACGCTCTATTGCTCTCTCAGGACACCGACTCCAGTCTGCTCTGGTTTTTCCTGGAGGCCGGTTTCTCAGAAGGCTGATTCAGAACGTGTAAACACACACATAAATGATGGATCTGCATCTGTGTCACTTGTGTTTAGCCGTCTTTCAGAAATTACATCGTCCTGCCAAAACCAGAGAGCTCCAGCATCTATTCATCTCTTCACATTCACTAAAGGAGATATATTAAAACGTATTAAAAGCAAAAATAAATAAATATAAATAATTTAATGTAATATAAATATATTTATAAATATAAATAATTATTTTATAAAAACAATATTTTAATTTTTTATAAACATTTATTTTTATTATTTTTACTCAAAATTTATAAAATAAATAAAATGTAAATAATATTATTGTGATTTCATCACAATCACAAATGCAATACTGGGGACTAAATGCTGGTTACATTCTCAGGAAAAACAAAATATCCTAATTCATTCAAAATATATTCAAAAATAAAAATAGATCATATTTGTGTTAACAGTAGTGTTACTTTAATATCACTGAGAAATACAATAAAATGTTTATGTTTTCTGTTTTCATTTTTATTTTAATCAAAGCTTTAGTAATTTTGTTTTGTTTTTGTCATTTGTATTATTTTTTAAAATGTCTATATCGTTTTTAAATATTTAGTTTATATAGGTTTTATTTTATAAATAAAATAAAATAATTAAATAAAAGAATAAAATGTCAAAAATAATAAATACAATTTATTGTATTATCTATTATTTTATTTTTAAAATGTTTTATTTTAATATTTAAATTTGCCATTTTAATTATTTAATTAATTATTAGTAAGTGTTTTATTTTGATTGCTCATTTTTCATTTTTTTATTATTTATTTATTTATTTATTTTAATTAGATATTTTAATGATTTTATTAATTATCATTTAATTGTTTAATTATTTATTTATTATTACATTTTTTGAGCCATTTTCCCATGAAGTGGTGATTTTGTTCTTTTGAACACATGGGATGGAAATAGCGCTTTATTTGCAAATGTTTTATGCAATATTCTAACTTTTCACACAAGTTTAACTTGGATGGAAAAATAGCTATAAATGAGCAATGAGCTATGAATTTCACTCTGATAACTGGAGATATTCAAACGCTTTTCTCCCCTTAATAAATAAGTAATAAAAAGCACTGTTTGTAGGAGCTGATTTTGCAGGAACTTAGAAGATGTAGAGAGTGTGAAGCACAATTAAAACTCTCATATGATGTAGCAGGAGTGACCACACACACACACACACTCTCACACACACACACACACACACACACACACACACACACACACACACACACAGAC
>NW_015540100.1:343603-344345 GCF_001515605.1 Sinocyclocheilus anshuiensis | reverse complement strand
CACACACACACTCACACACACACACACACACACACACACACACACACACACACACACAGAGAGGAGTCGTGGAGCCCCGGCTGATTGATCAGGAGTGTCTGGAGCGCTTTGGGTCCAGGCTGAATGTTTAAGTGTGCTGACCAGCACAATCACTCACTGCTGACCGAGACATTTCTGCCTCATCAGAAAACTCACCTCAGGATTTCAGACTACAGTGTCAATGTTGTCAAATTCATTGACTATGAAACAAACTCAGCTGCTCTACAGAAGACAACAGACGCTATTCAGATCAAGTTTTGTTCTCATCTGACAGTGTCAGTGCAGTTAAATCAGTAATATTCTTGTCTATTAGTTTTTAAAATAGCTTAGACTAAAAGTGGTACTTGAGGCAGCCGTACCGTGCCGTACCATGCAGTGGAAAAGCGCCATTAGTGAAGCCATTCACTCGTATACCTAACCTTCAGACCAAGTCTGCAAAACCACTCAGTTTGCTATTGTAAAACAAACTTTAAACACAGTTCTCTACATTACACACATCACTTAAAACTAACAGCTCTCATGTTTAATTTGGGAAACACTGCCATTGAAATGCCACACTCATTTACTGATGACCTACACACAGTGATCATGTGTGAAAACACTTAGACATCATTTGTTCACTTAGAAATCAAAATTCAGTGTTTTGAGAAAGAAATAATTTTTACGCCCCTTGCATTTCTGCTTACAGTGTGTCTCTATTGTA
>NW_015540100.1:339616-341180 GCF_001515605.1 Sinocyclocheilus anshuiensis | reverse complement strand
TATGTGTGTGTGACCCTGGACCACAAAACCAGTCATAAGTAGCACGGGTATATTTGTTATGGGTATATATATTGTATGGGTCAAAATTATCGATTTTTCTTTTATGCAAAAATCATTAAGTAAAGATCATGTTCCATGAAGATATTTTGTAAATTTCCTACCGTAAATATATCAAAACTTAATTTTTGATTAGTAATATGCATTGCTAAGAACTTAATTTGAACAACTTTAAAGATGATTTTCTCAATATTGTTTTGTTTTTTTTTGCACCCTCAGATTCCAGATTTTCAAATAGTTGTATCTCGGCCAAATATTGTCCTATCCTAACAAACCATACATCAATGGAAAGATTATTTATTCATACTGATTTTAAAAAATGGACCCTTATGACTGGTTTTGTTGTCCAGGGTCACATATTGTCTTTTAAACCTCAGATGAGCTGATCTTTGCTGATCTGGAATCACAGCAGACGGTCAAACCTGTACGTCTGATCAAAACCACACTAAACACTGGAGCACAGAGGGGATGAAGGGAACAATGGCTCAAACGAACTTATTATATGTAAGCACTAAGCATAAGTTCCTCAAAGAGCAATGAGCACCATAACCGCTGTTAATGGAGGATTCAACAAACTCAATGACTGAAACCCCCTCTAGTGGAAAAACCATGTGACTTCCTTTAATTACAGTTTTTTTTTTTGCAACTGCTTACACAAATTTTCAAAACTTTGCCTCACAAATCCAAGAATTGCACACACAAAATGCAAAATGCCTCACATCTTTTGCGAAATGAAGCACTGCATTCAATATATAACAAACACATCTCAAAACCAAACATTTGTTTTACGTTGCAAACACCTTTGCCATAATATTATATTTTTGGATATGTCATATACACACAGTTATTCAGAACCTAAAGCTTTTCTTTCATGAGCTCCTGAGTACATTTCTGTTCAAGACTGAAAGTAATTTGCAGAGAGATGTTGAAAAATTCACGGTAAACACGAAAGCAAGATTGAAAGCAAACTTTTTTTACTGTAAGCATTTGTGGTTGTGAATACAGTATTACACAGTACAAAAGAAAAGAAACACATCAAGCATGTGTAGTTGTGTAGATGTGTGTTTATAGGCCTGTTCTAAAGCATGATTGGTTGGTTTTCAGGTTAGCACATGTGAGGAGTTAGTGATGAATTAGTGTGGCATTTTGATTGGTTGTGTTTGAAGAAGAAAATCAAGATACTTCCTGTTCGATTTTTGTGTGTTACATAGAGAACTGTGTGTTGTGTTTTGCAAAAAGTGTTTTATGAAATTGAAAACAGTCAAAGGCCGAGAATTAGTGTATGGTTTTGCAGATTTGGTGTGTGCTTCTGCTGTTTGAGTGTCAGCTTTCAGAAATTGTGACAAGTAAAGATTTTGTGTGTAAGCAGTTGAAGAAAACTGTAATAATTCAAAATATTAAAAAACATATGAATAATTCAAAAATTACAATGCTGGGGACAAATGTGTCCCTAAAGTATGGTTAAGGTGGACACACACACACACAACAAACACACATACATACACAA
>NW_015540100.1:335956-338677 GCF_001515605.1 Sinocyclocheilus anshuiensis | reverse complement strand
TATGTGTGTGTGACCCTGGACCACAAAACCAGTCATAAGTAGCACGGGTATATTTGTTATGGGTATATATATTGTATGGGTCAAAATTATCGATTTTTCTTTTATGCAAAAATCATTAAGTAAAGATCATGTTCCATGAAGATATTTTGTAAATTTCCTACCGTAAATATATCAAAACTTAATTTTTGATTAGTAATATGCATTGCTAAGAACTTAATTTGAACAACTTTAAAGATGATTTTCTCAATATTGTTTTGTTTTTTTTTGCACCCTCAGATTCCAGATTTTCAAATAGTTGTATCTCGGCCAAATATTGTCCTATCCTAACAAACCATACATCAATGGAAAGATTATTTATTCATACTGATTTTAAAAAATGGACCCTTATGACTGGTTTTGTTGTCCAGGGTCACATATTGTCTTTTAAACCTCAGATGAGCTGATCTTTGCTGATCTGGAATCACAGCAGACGGTCAAACCTGTACGTCTGATCAAAACCACACTAAACACTGGAGCACAGAGGGGATGAAGGGAACAATGGCTCAAACGAACTTATTATATGTAAGCACTAAGCATAAGTTCCTCAAAGAGCAATGAGCACCATAACCGCTGTTAATGGAGGATTCAACAAACTCAATGACTGAAACCCCCTCTAGTGGAAAAACCATGTGACTTCCTTTAATTACAGTTTTTTTTTTTGCAACTGCTTACACAAATTTTCAAAACTTTGCCTCACAAATCCAAGAATTGCACACACAAAATGCAAAATGCCTCACATCTTTTGCGAAATGAAGCACTGCATTCAATATATAACAAACACATCTCAAAACCAAACATTTGTTTTACGTTGCAAACACCTTTGCCATAATATTATATTTTTGGATATGTCATATACACACAGTTATTCAGAACCTAAAGCTTTTCTTTCATGAGCTCCTGAGTACATTTCTGTTCAAGACTGAAAGTAATTTGCAGAGAGATGTTGAAAAATTCACGGTAAACACGAAAGCAAGATTGAAAGCAAACTTTTTTTACTGTAAGCATTTGTGGTTGTGAATACAGTATTACACAGTACAAAAGAAAAGAAACACATCAAGCATGTGTAGTTGTGTAGATGTGTGTTTATAGGCCTGTTCTAAAGCATGATTGGTTGGTTTTCAGGTTAGCACATGTGAGGAGTTAGTGATGAATTAGTGTGGCATTTTGATTGGTTGTGTTTGAAGAAGAAAATCAAGATACTTCCTGTTCGATTTTTGTGTGTTACATAGAGAACTGTGTGTTGTGTTTTGCAAAAAAGTGTTTTATGAAATTGAAAACAGTGAAAGGCCGAGAATTAGTGTATGGTTTTGCAGATTTGGTGTGTGCTTCTGCTGTTTGAGTGTCAGCTTTCAGAAATTGTGTGACAAGTAAAGATTTTGTGTGCAAGCAGCTGATAAAAACTGTAAAGCTAAATCTATTCCTGACTAACGCTCTGTGAGCACATAGGAGCCAGTCACAGAAACACAGACACTTCAGATTTAAATTATTTTTCAGGTAAACTCAGACTCAGAGCTGATGATTTCTCGTACCTTCTTGGCTTTGTTCTTCTTCTCGTACGTGTCTGACAGCGGCTTCTTCTTGGGCTGGACGATGGCTTTGGAGAACAGCTCCTCAAATTCTTTGGTGTTTATGATATCAGGCTCTTCCAGTGAACTCCAGAGCGTGTTATTACTGTAAAACACACACACACACACACACACACACACACACACAGTCAGTGTGTTATATCAGACAAACACTCTTAAAGGGGTCATGAACTGCCTTTGTTTTTTATTTTGTACTGTTCTCTGAGATCCACTTATAATGTTATCAAGATTTTTACATCAAAAAACCTCAAATACAGAAGTAATAGTCTATTTTCTGTCCTGTTTTTAACCCTCATCAGAACGCTCTGTTTGAATAGGCGTGGAGGATCGTAGACTCAATCTTTCTGAAAATCCCGCGTCGAATTGTGCCTTGTTCGTAAACGAATCCGCGGTAAAATGAAGTGAACAAAGGACCGAGTTCTTACAGATGTGGTCTGGATCTTCATTAAAAACAAAGTTCATTCATTCTTTCCTTACGTTGGGATCAGAAGGAAGGCAATGTAAAGATCTTGTTGTCTTCAGAGCTATCTTTATCGTTTGGTTCTTGCGTAGACCTGCCTCTGGTCTGAAAAGATCAAGGGAATTTTGGTTTCTCAGTTCATGACCCCTTTAAAATAACACTGATGGAGGAACAGTGTCAGCTGTAGTTTAAGGCTCATTTCATGTTCAGCGTTTATTTACACGTTTGAAGACTTGAGCTGGAGACTGGAGTGAGGAATTTGGCTGATTCAGTCTGCAGAACAGCGTTCATGGATGAGAAATATTTGGTTTGCCGTTGCTGAGAAACACAAGCAACACAAACAGGTCGATGGCGCACGAGCGAGTCTTTAACGACAATCCAGCCTGCCTTCACGATCTCAGTTTCCACTCCTTCATCCTGAGGGAAAAACTAATTTCAGACAATACAGATGATCTGTATCCCAGCCGCTTCTGTTTGTGTTGAAGGATCACAGGCTTTGACATACATATCTGACCGTCGTCCATCAGAGACAGAGATTAGGAGGGTCATTAAGGTCACCTGGTCAATAAAATCTACATTAGGATGATTTTAAGTTGATACTCTCATGTTTTAGCTCAGATGTTTCTATTAAAAGTC
>NW_015540100.1:325076-335862 GCF_001515605.1 Sinocyclocheilus anshuiensis | reverse complement strand
GTCCTTCTGAGAGAAAAAAAAAAAAAAACAGACACAAAAGAGTCACTAGTTGTGATCTTGAGCTATACAATGTATCTGGAGCAGCTCAGATTATTTTGAAATCTCAAATCTGAGAACAGATTTGGAGATCTGTACTAAAAAAGTTGCTCGGAGAAAAATTGTTTATAGCTTTTGTACTATTATTGTGAACTGCACAATTGCTGCTTCTGTCACTTTTTTTCTTGAGAAGAATTGTGTTTATTTAGATGTGCGGAATGTCTTTACAACCACATCAAACGGGAGACTTTTCAGACACGCACTCCAACTTCACCTCAGCCTCAGACGTGAGTCAAACTTTCATGATCTCCAGCTGGAGTGCCCATGAGCTCCTCTAGAGGGCACTCCATTCTGTACCTTGCCATTCACTCAGGACTCCATTTCCCATAATCCTTTGCCCGGACTCATCAAGTGCATCACCTGTCTCTCATCAGATCTGATCATCAGTTCACAGCTGTCTCACATTAGTAGGACTATAACAATAGCACACACACTCTCTGTCATCGCTGGTGATTGTATGTTGTATAGCTCTTCCGTGGTTTCTAAGTTTCCGTGTTTCTAGTTTCTCTGTTTCCTTGCCTTTGTGTTTTGATCCCTGGACTGTTTTCTTGTTTATGATTGTTTTGCTGCCTGCCCTGACCATTGCCTGATTATCTGGATTACTCTTTTGCCTTGCCACTGCCATCGTTGTTTGCTGTTGTTGACCATGCCTGGTTGACTACGCTCTTATTAAAGCCTTGCATTTGGATCCCCACTTTGTCGTCACGCCTCCCTCGTTACACAAACGAGCGCAGAAAACAGTACAGGAGACGAGGAGCTTCAGTAGAACAACAGTGAACTGCGGTCAGATGAGATGTTCTCAGGTCATATGTCAGTAAAAACGAATCTTCCTGTCCTGTCAGCCGTTATACTGTGCTCGTAGCACCTGTATCATTTCATATTAAAGCGCGAATTAAACTACGAGCATGCGTGTCAGATCCGCGTCACGTTCTGCAGTAAAAGAAAAAAAGGAAATCAATAACTTTTGTAGCTTTAAGGATTCATCTATATTTAATTTAGAATTTAGTGTTTGATAACTTTATTCAATTTCTGTATATTTCCTACTTGCTGAAGGGCACAAGTAGCTAAATATGACGCTAAATATGAATAATGGGTTTATGTGAAGATTGTTCACATTTATGTGAAGAAGTTCACTTAAATTATATATGTTTGTTTGTCCAAGTGGTTCTGTATTTGGCACATGTAAACATTGTTACATTCTTTACTTACATAAAAAATGTAATAAAAAAGTCCACTTAAATTAGTTGTCATTTTTTAAAGTCTAATAAATGTTAAAAACGATAGCTCTCAATTATACTGTAATGTTGAATGACTATATATGAATGGTTAAATATTAGAGAAAAAAATAATAAAAATTCCTAGAGACATCAGTAGTATTGGTGTCAGTGATACTCTCAGTCATAAAAAAACATACCATTAAACAGAGATTAAAAATATACTGTCTTTATGTTGTTCCTACATTAATTTGAAGATTGAATGTGAAATTATTACAATATAAAAGTATATTTAAAAATTTTCATGTAATAAAACATGGCTTAATGCATTAAAACTGTATTTTTAAAAATGCCAAACTCAATTAACATTATTAATAAATCATAGTATGTACAGACAAGCAGTTTATTGAGTTTGGTATTAAAAGAAACTAACTATTTTAATGCATTTAGCCACGTTAAGCATTTTACTCCCATAAGGAAAATGCTTAATGTGTAATTAAACGCATTGCGTTCGTATTATGGACTCATATCTGCTTGTCTGTACATAGTATGATTTATTAATAATGTTTATTGAGTTTGGTATTTTTAAAAACACTGTTTTAATGCATTAAGCCACGTTAAGCGTTTTTCAATGATCATTTGCATTGATGCATTTGGCAGACACTACATCTTTGCATTCCAAGTGTGACCAGTTCATGCATTCTCTGGGAATCAAACCCATGACCTTGGTGTTGCGAGCGACATGATCTACTGTTTGAGCTACAAATATGATATTTTTTTATTTCAGACTGACAGGAAAAATCAAGCAGCTGGAGAAGCTGTGCGGTGTGTCAAAGATGTCTGAATGTGTATTTAAATCGCAACTTTAAGGCCAGAAACACAGTATGCAACACTAGATCAGTGCATTACATGACTGTATATATGTAAAGGGTTATTACATGCAAAAAAGATAATTCTGTCATCATTTATTCTCATGTCATTCAAAACTGTATGATTTTCTTTCTTTCTCCTGTGGAATGCAAAAAGAATATATTTTGAAGACCAAACAACATTGGACCCCATTGACTTTCATCATTTGCACTGCAACAAAAATATTTTTTTGTTTTCCAGTACAAATATCTAAACATTCATAAATCAAGATGCATTTATTTGAAAAGCAAAATGACAACATACGCAGTTTTGTTTTCTGAAAAAATGACCAAAATGAACTGTGTTTATGCTTAAAACAAGAACAAATATCTGCCAATGGGCTCAGAAAAATACACTTGTTTTCCGTTTTAATTAAGTTGATTTTTTTGACTCCACTGACAGATATTAGTTCATGTTTTAATCTTAAAATCACTTCATTTTGATAAATTTCTCAGAAAATAAATCTTCATACCTTATATCATTTTGCTTGCATCTTAATTTAAAAATAATTAGATGTTTGTACTGGAAATACCGAGTAATAAACTCATGTTTTGCAGTGTGGACATCAGCATTCATACGATTATAGTTTTTATAAATATTCTGAATTGTTTTTATTTTCATATTTTGTGTTTTCATTTTAATTTAACTTAAAAGTTTTAGTAATTTTGCTGTGTGTTTTTGTCATTTTTAGTAGTTTTTTGTGTCTATATAGTTTTTATTTTATTTTTTTTTTTCAGTTTTAGTTATTTAAGTAAATCAAGTTAACTAAAAGTAAATGAAAATGAGGAATGCTGCTTTGGCAACTAGCTGAAATCATTATTTTATTTTATTTCACTTAACTTTTAAGTCATTAAAAGTACAAAAAAAAGTTTTTTAATGGTTTTAGTTGCAGTTTCAGTTTTAGTTAACTATAATAACTCTGGTGGACAGAAATAAGAAAGTAAGTCATACAGGTCTGAATGACACGAGGGGAGTAAATGATGACGAAACAATCATTTTTAGGTTAAAATGTGGAGACTTACTTGTCCTGAATCTGGATGCGGCTCCAGTAGAGCGGTTTCATGGGGCAGGCCGGTTGGTCTGGTCCCGTCGCCCGCTGGGGTTTTGATGAAGGTCTCGCGGTCGGTCTGGACGCACACGTTGCGGAAGCTTTTGGGCGGCTGCTCGTCTTCTGTGGAGACACAGACGTCCTGTAGCTCGCCGCGCTCCTGGACGGTGTTATACACCTGCGTCCGCTGCATCCCGCCGATGAGCGACTCCAGACGAGACACGACCTCCGCATGCTCGCCTCGAACCTGGAAGATCTGCAGCTCGAAATCCGCCTGGAGTCACACACACACCAACAAGCAATTACTATTAGTATGCAACGGACAATAAAAACATCAGGGTTATCACTGTTTATTAAAACTAAACTAAAATAAATCACTTTTGTTTTAAGCTAGTTACCAAGGAAACATTTATCATTTTCGTTCAGTTTAACTTGGTTAGCTTAGTTTAAATAATAATATTAATAATTAATAAATAAAGAATAATAAAATAACAGTAATAAATAATAAAAATGAATAAAAACCATATAGATATCTGGAGAAAAATATAATAAAAAAACAAAAACAAACATCAAAATTATTAAAATATGAACTAAATTTAAAATGAAAATTATAAAACTAAAAAATAATTCAAAATATTAAATAAATATATATATAGATATTTAAAAAAAATCTAATAAAAATGAACAAAAAACAACAACAAAAATACTACGACTTTAAAAAAAAAAAAAAAAAAAAAAAAAAACAACAATTCCCTCACTGTTTCCACTGAGCACAGCTCACACACTCTGGTCATGTGGCACACGGTGAACAGATGGGAGGGTGGGATTGTAGGGATGTAGTGTATTGGGGGGCTTCTCCATGTGCTCAGTCAAACACTTGCTTAAGCCTTAAGCCAAATTAACTCAGCGTCTCCCTTTCGAAGTGATTTACAGCAGCCTGGTGCTTCTGAACTTCCCCCAACCCTTCTTCTATGACCAAGACCTACGGCTTCCCAAAGGAGTCATCAACCATGAAAGGAGCCAGGGAAAGACCTCTTGTATATGAATATGAAAATTATCGATGCCCTCACAGTTTGTAGGGCCTTTGGGGATTGAGTCATATGAACTCAACAAGGTTGACTGCTTGGCAGTTAAGCTCCAAATTGGGATCATGGGTGGGGGGGGTGTGGGTCTACCTCAATATTCACAGTAAATAGCCACAATAAAACAGTGAGGATGACAACAGACCATCATCTCTTATTCTGAGCATCATTATGGCGATAAGAACCGCTGACGGCATTTCTGCTGTCAGGAAAAAAAAGCAGGGACTGTGCTCATGCATGAGCATGCATATTAATGCATAAATCAAAGTGTTCTACCTCTCAAAGTACTAGAGCTGGGCATACTAGAAAAACAAAGGGGAAGGTACAGAGAGAGCCTTATGTAAATCAGTGTATTGTTGCAGGGTTTCCTGTTCCCAGCTGTTACGCATTAAGCCTCTCACTAAGTGAAAAATAAATAAATAAGTATCACATGAGTGTTTGTGTAAAACAAATAAACCAGATGAAATGGGTAAGGCAGAGCCAGTTGGTGGTTTATGTTATGAGGATCTTCAGATTGAGAAGAAATTATGCACATGCAAACTGCAATATGATATCTGATGCATGCATTATGATGCATATTGTAGGTACTCATGGAAATAAATATATTTTTGTGTATTACAAAAAAATAATAAAGGGCATACATTTAGAATGTATATAAAACTGCTTCTTTAAAGAAGAGAGTTCCTCATGATGTTTGTTCATATTTCCAGATGAAGCACTCTTTAACGGAGGTCTTGGAGATGCACTCTATCATTTAATAGTTTAAGGTCAGAAAGTTATTTATTTATTTCATTCGGCAAGGCCACATTAAATTGATCAAAAATGACAGTAAAGACGTTTATAATGTCACAAAAGTTTTCTATTTCAAAATACTGTTCTTTTGAACTTCATGTTCATTAAAGAATCCTGAACAAAATGTATTACTGTTTCTGCAACAATATTAAGAAGCACAACTGTTTTTATCTTTGATAATAATAAAAATAGAATAATAATTTAAAAAAGACAAAATTGAAAACTGAAAATTCAGTTTTGCCATCACACTAATAAATTACATTTTAAAATGAAAACAGTTCTTTTAAAATGTAATAATATTTCACAATATTACTATATTACAGTATTAATATTTTGACTGTATTTTGATCAAATAAATGCACCCTTGGTGAACATAAGAAACTTCTTTCAAAAACATAGCAAAACTGTCGGTCAAATTTTACTGACCTCAAACTTTTTGAACGTTTTAAAACATTAATGACAGAAATAACTTGGAAATGTTCCACAGAGACATTTCTTTCTTCTTTGGAAAAAAAAAACACGATAATTTTGGACAATGTGTTTTTTATCCCCTATAGTCACTGGGTCATCCAGTTTAATTTAGAATCCCACTGCTCGGACAAACATGGACAAAAACAAACTTCTTCAAAAAACCTTTTGTGTTCCTAAAAATAAAGAAAATCATACAGATTTGAACAAAAAAAGAAAAGACATGAGGATGAGTAACTGATGACAGAATGTTTATTTTGGGGTAAACTATCCCTTTAAGAACATGGTAATGAATACTTCAGTTTTTCACTGCCTCCTCATTTTGACTCACATTAAATTAAACCCTGTACTCTGACTCAGATCCATGCATTTGTTTCTGAGTCAGTGTGCTGTGGTGTCTGATACAGTGAGGATGTGTTTAAAGGTGGATGAGTAATTTGTCCCAAGGCTTGAGCTAAACCGTGATAAATAAGCCTGTCACATTCATTAGTGCTGGGCCAGAGAGTACTGCACACCTCAGACTACACACCACACTTCATTCATAAAGACCAAGAAAAATACTGTACACAAATAATAAAATCATCCAAGAACTTCTCGATCACACGTCACACGTGTATAAAACCCAACATCCATTCAAAAATATAATAACTTTCCCTTCACCCTCACACATGATTATGAATGGCTTGATGGAGGCGCAGGAGGTTGTGAATGGGGTCTTTGTGACTCGCAGCCTCTTTTCTGCCTCGGGAAGTCAAGGCGTCTTTGGAGGAGACGTGCTGGATGGAGGGTACACATGACTCCACATCATAAGCAAACACAAAGCCGCATTTATCCAATGCCTCACTTCTTTATTTACCCACAAGTCAACAGAAAATCAATACACACGTGCACTCAGACAAAGACTGGCACATGGCGCGAGAAAAAGGAAACTAGTTTTTAGCGATTCGCCCACACACCAACAAGCAATTACTATTAGTATGCAACGGACAATAAAAACATCAGGGTTATCACTGTTTATTAAAACTAAACTAAAATAAATCACTTTTGTTTTAAGCTAGTTACCAAGGAAACATTTATCATTTTCGTTCAGTTTAACTTGGTTAGCTTAGTTTAAATAATAATATTAATAATTAATAAATAAAGAATAATAAAATAACAGTAATAAATAATAAAAATGAATAAAAACCATATAGATATCTGGAGAAAAATATAATAAAAAAACAAAAACAAACATCAAAATTATTAAAATATGAACTAAATTTAAAATGAAAATTATAAAACTAAAAAATAATTCAAAATATTAAATAAATATATATATAGATATTTAAAAAAAATCTAATAAAAATGAACAAAAAACAACAACAAAAATACTACGACTTTAAAAAAAAAAAAAAAAAAAATGAAAACAGACAATATAAATAACTAATTCAAAATATGACATATTTGAAAAAAAAAACTAATATTCATCAAAATTACCAAAACTTTAAAATTAAAATGAAAAACAAAAACTATAAAAATAAAAACTATATTAATACAAAATATTAACAAAAACTATTACAGTATATCAATGACACTGAAACAATGCAAAACATGATTTTCTTCCTCAGTTTTTTTTTTGTCTTGTTTTCCAATACAAATTTAAAACATTTTTAAATCAAGATACACTTACTTTAGATGCAAAATCACATTGGATAAGAAGTGTTGTTTTCTGAGAAATTGATCCAAATTGAGTTTATAACAACAAATATCTGCCAATGGGGTCAAAAAAGGGTCAAAATATTTTAACATTATTTTAACAAGTTCTATACAGATATTTGTTCTCGTTTTAATAATAAACTCACTTAATTTTGTTTTGTATCCAATTTTGACTTAATATCCAATGTTATTTTGTGTCTCCAGTAAATGTATCTTGATTGAAATGTTTGATATTTGTACTGGAAAACAAGATAAAAATACTGAGGAAGAAAATCATGTTTTTTGTCCTTTCTCCAAAAATCCAGAGGACGAATATCACTTATTGTCAGCCAGTGCAGTCCGTCTGATTCTATCACATTCAGACTCTTTCTACAGTCAGAAATAACGAAGAGTTTTCTTGAGTCGCAGATTTACAGATGAGTTCAGCAGTAAAGCATCATCTTATTTCATAAGAGGAGCCACCAGGAGCATCTGGAGTTCATCAGAACATCACGGCTCCCTTCACGCTGCCCTCACATTCAATATCACTGTTTACAGTCAGAGGTCAGCACATTAAACACTAGAGAGACATTGACCTGCTGCTATGAGCAAACGCGCTTCTCTGGCAGACTGACTGAACATGAATGAACGCTGTCTTCCTCAGTATTTCAGGCTTGTTTTCCAGCACAAATATCTCAACTTTCGTCAATCAAGATAAAAAATGTATCAAAATGTATAAAAATAACAAAAACAAACAAATCTAAAATAAAACTAAAATTAATGTAAAATTTACGGAAAATATAAAAACTAAAACCAACTCAAAATATTAATTAAAACTATAAAGGCACATTAAAAAAATTAAAAATAAATAACGAAAACTTTGACTAAAATTAAAATAAAAATGAAAAATATAAAAATAAAAACTAATCCAAGATATTAATAAAAATTACAATGGTATATTTAAAAAGAAAATCTAATAAAAATGACAAAAACAAACAACAACATTACTCAAACTTTGACTAAAATTGAAATGAAAACATAAAATAAAAAAAATGTTATGAAAATGTTAATAAAAATAGAAAGACATAATAATTAATCAAAACGACAAAAATAAACAGCAACAACAAAAAAAAACTGTAACTTAAAATTTACTTAACCAACGTAAATTAACTAAAATTAAAACGAATACTGCAAATACAAAACTAAAAATGAATTCAAAATTCATAAAAACTATAGAGGCATAATTAAAAAAAATCTAATCTAATGAAAACAACTAAATTACACAAACTTTGACTAAAATTAAAAAAAAAAGGAAAATAAAAACTAATCCAAGATATTAATAAAAATTACAATGGTATATTTAAAAAGAAAATCTAATAAAAATGACAAAAACAAACAACAACATTACTCAAACTTTGACTAAAATTGAAATGAAAACATAAAATAAAAAAAATGTTATGAAAATGTTAATAAAAATAGAAAGACATAATAATTAATCAAAACAACAAAAATAAACAGCAACAACAAAAAAAAAACCTGTAACTTAAAATTTACTTCACCAACGTAAATTCACTAAAATTAAAACGAATACTGCAAATATAAAACTAAAAACGAATTCAAAATTCATAAAAACTATAGAGGCATAATTAAAAAAAATCTAATCTAATGAAAACAACTAAATTACACAAACTTTGACTAAAATTAAAAAAAAAAGGAAAATAAAAACTAATCCAAGATATTAATAAAAATTACAATGGTATATTTAAAAAATAATCTAATAAAAATGACAAAAACAAACAACAACATTACTCAAACTTTGACTAAAATTGAAATGAAAACATAAAATAAAAAAAATGTTATGAAAATGTTAATAAAAATAGAAAGACATAATAATTAATCAAAACGACAAAAATAAACAGCAACAACAAAAAAAAACTGTAACTTAAAATTTACTTAACCAACGTAAATTAACTAAAATTAAAACGAATACTGCAAATACAAAACTAAAAATGAATTCAAAATTCATAAAAACTATAGAGGCATAATTAAAAAAAATCAAATCTAATAAAAACAACTAAACTTTGACAAATTAAAACAAATAAATATATAAAACATAAAAACAAAATTTTAATAAGAGAATATAATGATACTAAAATAACACTGCTATACATACAATGCAAAACCTGATTTTTTTCCTAAATGTATTTGTCTCGTTTTCCAAACACAAATGTCAAACATTTTTTAAATCAAGATTCATTTAGATGCAAAATGACAGAAGAGGTTTTGTGTATGAAAACTATTGTATCAAAATACATAAAAACAGGACCGTTTCTAGCCAATTTGACGCCCTAGGCGAAATCCCTATTAATTTTATATATATATATATACATTCTTTTCAGACACCAGTTTTTTGTCACATTCAAATTGGTTGTCATAGTAACGACACTAATTTGTGGAGATTCAGCGCATTGTGAGTTCCACAAATCTGAATGCATTATTTGTAAATTGACTGTTAAGATAAACATTTTGCACAATTTATTATCTGTAATATCATTGTGTTGTCACTAGATGCCTGTATAGCTCTATGTAACTATCCCTAGTAGCTAAGACATTGCACATAATTTACACATAAATCACACATAAATTAATTTTATTACATTTGGATACATGTTTAGATATTATCAATGGCTACTTTTTGTCTTTATCTGTTTTTTATTCAATTGTTTTGTTGTTGTTGCTTGAAACATTGATTTAAAGTGTCAGTTATTGCATTATTATTTCAGTCAAACCTATAAAACCCTTTGTTACCCCAAACTACATATAAAAGCCTGATCAGTGGCATAAAGTAATCAATGCAGCTACTTAATCCTTTGCTACTCATTAACACGTGAACAACATGATTTATCAACTGCCACAGCTCGCCTATGCCTAGAAACGGTACTGCATCAAAATGAAGTGAGTTGATCATTCAAATCAAGTGTATTTTTCTGACCCCGTTGGCAGATATTTGTTCTTTGTTTTAATCATAAATCCACTTCATTTTGGTACATTTTTTGATACATCATTATTTGAAGAGTTTGGTTTCAAAACGCGATAAACGCCATTTAAAAAAAAATGTAGTTTCCGCCAAAATCAGTATTGTATCTGGTTGCTATTGAAAAGTACATTTTTAATTTTACGCAAAATGCGATATCCGCCGAGTTATTCTGTCATGTTTTCTCCCTTTCTTTCCAAACCGCGACAAACGCCAGTCTCCCTTCTCTGCAGAATGCGATATATCCGCTCAACCAATCACAGCGCACCATTCCACGCACTGTAAACGGTAACAACCAATCACAGCGCACCATTCCACGCACTGTAAACAGTAACAACCAATCCCAGCGCGCCATTCCACGTACTGTAAACAGTAACAACCAATCACTGCGCATCATTACACGCACTGTAAACAGAAACAACCAATCACAGCGCACCATTCCACGCACTGTAAACAGTAACAACCAATC
>NW_015540100.1:324180-324864 GCF_001515605.1 Sinocyclocheilus anshuiensis | reverse complement strand
ATATATATATATATATATATATATATACACACACACAGACATTTAATTTCAGATAAAGTTTATTTTATTTCAAGGTTTTTATGGTTTTAGGTGTCTATAACCCAGAAACAGCTCATACTGAATCAATAAAAGTGCAAATACTGTTTCTTTTTGCCTTATTAAACAGAAAATCCCTCAGATTGAGATCTGGAGGCCAAACACTCTGCAGTGCACAGGGCTCGATCCCACCGTCTCTCCTGACCTCTAGTGTTTTCTGTCAGTACTGCAGGATTGTTTAGACGCAACACTTACATGCAGTTTCTCCAGCTCCTCTTTACTCTCTCTCTTCAGCTGCAGGAGAGCGGCCTGGTGCTCTGAAACACACAAACAACAGCAGGAGTTCATTCATCCAGAGAAAACACAAACTACAACCGTACACGAGCTCAGGTGTTCCTCCTGCAACGAAGTAAGAGTATAGAGCTGTGAAACGAATGTGGAGATTAAAGTTCAGTTCATCAGGTCAGATCAAAAATCATTCATAACCTGTTCCTGTTGAGATCTCAGACTCCGGCTTTCTGCTGAACAGAAACAAAAAGTGTCTGGAGAAATTAAAAGCAAAAGAGGAGAGGAGATGAGATGAGATGAGAGGAGAGGAGAGGAGAGGAGAGGAGTGGAGAGGAGAGGAGAGAAGATAAGCGGAGAGGA
>NW_015540100.1:318691-319344 GCF_001515605.1 Sinocyclocheilus anshuiensis | reverse complement strand
TAGACAGTAATGGCGGCACTTTGAATACACCCGGCGTCCTAGTTTTCCTCATCTACTTTGTACTTTGTGATCAACAAACAAACTTAGGGCTGCACGATAAATCGCATGTGATTGTCGTGCGTATCTTGTCAGTAAAGCCGGTTCTGTGATTAGTAGTAAATCTCCATCACCTGCTTTCAGACGGAGAGGCATTTATTACACAGAGCCGTAGATCACTGCAATATCGCGTTCATAATCCCAGATGAGTCACATTCGATTATGAACGCGATATTGCATAGCTTGTCAGTGTAAGTGTTTTTATTTATGCCATTAATGTTTTTGTTAATACAGCGTATAGCACTAGTCAACTAAATGAATGTAACATGGCAAAGATGAATGCACTTTTGGAAGTTGAATGTAAGGGGAATGTCATTTTGGAATTTCTGTGGTTTAAATGTGATTTTGTTGTTCATGATGAAATGTTCTTTTATTGTTGTAATTAATTTATAGCATTAACAAGATGACCCGTTGAATTCATTTTGGGAGCGATGACTGATTGAATGTATTTTTAGTCTAGTACTTGTAAATAAGATTAGTATTGACCAAGTTCAGAGGCTGTCATATGTGGATCAACTTACTATGTTGTGTATTTTCAACAGTTTCAATATGAAAAA
>NW_015540100.1:315819-317246 GCF_001515605.1 Sinocyclocheilus anshuiensis | reverse complement strand
AATGCCACTCCATCTGAAAGCACGTGATGGAGATTTACTATTAATCACAGAACCGGCTTTACTAACGAGATGCGCATGACAATCACATGCGATTTATCGTGCAGCCCTAAAAAAATGAATAATTTTGACGGCATTGATGAACCTGTGGTGGTTTCTGCAGTGGGGAAGAAGCGTAAGCTATTAATAAGATTAGTATTGACCAAGTTCAGAGGCTGTCAATGGATTTATTGCAGTTTGCGGAAAAAAATTATCCGTTTTTATAATAAATCTTTTAAAATCAAAATCTGGATTTGAATTTTTAATGTTATTATAACCTAAAGATGCTATGTGAAAGTTTGAAACAGAAAATAGTGGTTTTCATCTCGCCACTTTCTTGGTAAAGAAAACACATTTTTACTCAAATTAATCAAAATGGATTTATAGCGTTTTGGAACCAAACTCTTCATTTAGAAAACAAACATAAACATCTTATTATTGCAGTGTAAAATCAATATATATGTTAACAATTACAAGGTTTAACACTCTTCTAGAAATGAAACGCAGACCATGCGCTCATATTTGATCAAATGAAGGCCTTTGTGAGGTCAGATCGTGGTCATGATGAAAGCAAGAGTTTGGCTCTTGGCGTCGATCGTAAACTAGTCGCTCGTCGACGTCAGTGATTTTCCATAGCAGCCGTCGGCGGTGTTATGTACTTTCAAAAATGATTAAACATCATATTGTCCAGACAGCAAACGGACTGCTGGGATCTGGGATCGTCAAGCTTTAAAGTAAATCTGCATTTAGTGCTAAACTGACAGCAGGAGAAAAACTGAACGCTGTACGAGTTTACAGACAAATCTGCTTACCCATTACCTTACAATCAACATGACATGAAAAATTACTGTCTTCATAATGCATGCATGGTCCTGGTCTTACTGAAAGTTATTCATCAGTGATGTTACTCTGAAAAAGCACATTTCAGTCTTTCATTCAAATATCTACTCAATCTACTGCACTCAGGTGTTATTTTAGTATTACTGAAATAGTGTTATCATTTTTATTAATATTTTGAATTGGTTTTTATATTTATGTTTTCTGTTTTACTTTTAAATTTTAAATTTAGTTAAAGTTTTAGTAAGTTCTGTCAGGGTTTATTTATGTCCATGTAGGTTTAATACATTTTTATTCCAGATATAGTTTTAGTTTGTTTTGTATATCAGATTAAATTTTATTAATATTTTGAATTGGTTTTTATTTTGATATTTTCTGTTTTCATTTTAACTTTTGTTAAATTTTTAATAGCATTATAATTGTTTTATTATTATTATCATTTTTATTTATTCTTTTTTTTTTTTTTTACATATCTATATAGTTTCTATTATTTTTGTTTCAGTTTCAGTTTTGAAAATGAGAAATGTTGCTTTGGAAATTAGCTGAAATAAAAT
>NW_015540100.1:309463-311963 GCF_001515605.1 Sinocyclocheilus anshuiensis | reverse complement strand
AGAGGAGAGGACAGAAGAGAAGCGGAGAGGAGAGGAGAGAAGCGGAGAGGAGAGAAGAGAAGCGGAGAGGAGAGAAGAGGAGAGAAGAGAAGCACAGAGGAGAGGAGAGGAGAGAAGAGAAGAGAAGCTGAGAGGAGAGGAGAGAAGAGAAGAGAAGAGAAGAGAAGAGAAGCGGAGAGGAGAGGAGAGGAGAGGAGAGAAGCGGAGAGGAGAGGAGAGGAGAGGAGAGAAGCGGAGAGGAGAGGAGAGGAGAGGAGAGAAGCGGAGAGGAGAGGAGAGGAGAGGAGAGAAGCGGAGAGGAGAGGAGAGGAGAGGAGAGAAGCGGAGAGGAGAGGAGAGGAGAGGAGAGAAGCGGAGAGGAGAGGAGAGGAGAGGAGAGAAGCGGAGAGGAGAGGAGAGGAGAGGAGAGAAGCGGAGAGGAGAGGAGAGGAGAGGAGAGAAGCGGAGAGGAGAGGAGAGGAGAGGAGAGAAGCGGAGAGGAGAGGAGAGGAGAGGAGAGAAGCGGAGAGGAGAGGAGAGGAGAGGAGAGAAGCGGAGAGGAGAGGAGAGGAGAGGAGAGAAGCGGAGAGGAGAGGAGAGGAGAGGAGAGAAGCGGAGAGGAGAGGAGAGGAGAGGAGAGAAGCGGAGAGGAGAGGAGAGGAGAGGAGAGAAGCGGAGAGGAGAGGAGAGGAGAGGAGAGAAGCGGAGAGGAGAGGAGAGGAGAGGAGAGAAGCGGAGAGGAGAGGAGAGGAGAGGAGAGAAGCGGAGAGGAGAGGAGAGGAGAGGAGAGAAGCGGAGAGGAGAGGAGAGGAGAGGAGAGAAGCGGAGAGGAGAGGAGAGGAGAGGAGAGAAGCGGAGAGGAGAGGAGAGGAGAGGAGAGAAGCGGAGAGGAGAGGAGAGGAGAGGAGAGAAGCGGAGAGGAGAGGAGAGGAGAGGAGAGAAGCGGAGAGGAGAGGAGAGGAGAGGAGAGAAGCGGAGAGGAGAGGAGAGGAGAGGAGAGAAGCGGAGAGGAGAGGAGAGGAGAGGAGAGAAGCGGAGAGGAGAGGAGAGGAGAGGAGAGAAGCGGAGAGGAGAGGAGAGGAGAGGAGAGAAGCGGAGAGGAGAGGAGAGGAGAGGAGAGAAGCGGAGAGGAGAGGAGAGGAGAGGAGAGAAGCGGAGAGGAGAGGAGAGGAGAGGAGAGAAGCGGAGAGGAGAGGAGAGGAGAGGAGAGAAGCGGAGAGGAGAGGAGAGGAGAGGAGAGAAGCGGAGAGGAGAGGAGAGGAGAGGAGAGAAGCGGAGAGGAGAGGAGAGGAGAGGAGAGAAGCGGAGAGGAGAGGAGAGGAGAGGAGAGAAGCGGAGAGGAGAGGAGAGGAGAGGAGAGAAGCGGAGAGGAGAGGAGAGGAGAGGAGAGAAGCGGAGAGGAGAGGAGAGGAGAGGAGAGAAGCGGAGAGGAGAGGAGAGGAGAGGAGAGAAGCGGAGAGGAGAGGAGAGGAGAGGAGAGAAGCGGAGAGGAGAGGAGAGGAGAGGAGAGAAGCGGAGAGGAGAGGAGAGGAGAGGAGAGAAGCGGAGAGGAGAGGAGAGGAGAGGAGAGAAGCGGAGAGGAGAGGAGAGGAGAGGAGAGAAGCGGAGAGGAGAGGAGAGGAGAGGAGAGAAGCGGAGAGGAGAGGAGAGGAGAGGAGAGAAGCGGAGAGGAGAGGAGAGGAGAGGAGAGAAGCGGAGAGGAGAGGAGAGGAGAGGAGAGAAGCGGAGAGGAGAGGAGAGGAGAGGAGAGAAGCGGAGAGGAGAGGAGAGGAGAGGAGAGAAGCGGAGAGGAGAGGAGAGGAGAGGAGAGAAGCGGAGAGGAGAGGAGAGGAGAGGAGAGAAGCGGAGAGGAGAGGAGAGGAGAGGAGAGAAGCGGAGAGGAGAGGAGAGGAGAGGAGAGAAGCGGAGAGGAGAGGAGAGGAGAGGAGAGAAGCGGAGAGGAGAGGAGAGGAGAGGAGAGAAGCGGAGAGGAGAGGAGAGGAGAGGAGAGAAGCGGAGAGGAGAGGAGAGGAGAGGAGAGAAGCGGAGAGGAGAGGAGAGGAGAGGAGAGAAGCGGAGAGGAGAGGAGAGGAGAGGAGAGAAGCGGAGAGGAGAGGAGAGGAGAGGAGAGAAGCGGAGAGGAGAGGAGAGGAGAGGAGAGAAGCGGAGAGGAGAGGAGAGGAGAGGAGAGAAGCGGAGAGGAGAGGAGAGGAGAGGAGAGAAGCGGAGAGGAGAGGAGAGGAGAGGAGAGAAGCGGAGAGGAGAGGAGAGGAGAGGAGAGAAGCGGAGAGGAGAGGAGAGGAGAGGAGAGAAGCGGAGAGGAGAGGAGAGGAGAGGAGAGAAGCGGAGAGGAGAGGAGAGGAGAGGAGAGAAGCGGAGAGGAGAGGAGAGGAGAGGAGAGAAGCGGAGAGGAGAGGAGAGGAGAGAAGAGAAGCTGAGAGGAGAGGAGCGGAGAGGAAAGAAGCGGAGAGGAGAAGAGAGGAGAGGAGAGAAGAGAAGCTGAGAGGAGAGGAGAGGAGAGGAGAGGAGAGGAGAGGAGAGG
>NW_015540100.1:299452-308972 GCF_001515605.1 Sinocyclocheilus anshuiensis | reverse complement strand
ACACTCACACACACACACACACACACACACACACACACACACACACACACACACATGGACTCACACCCATCAGGAGCTTGAGCTCAGAGCTGGATCAACCAGAGCGGCTGGTTTAGCGTAACACGAGTCAAAAGTAATTAACCGGCTCTGTGTACTTTAATGAATCAAGCTCCTGCAATTCATTCCTTCAGTCCTTCAAACCGGGATGATGCTTAAACTGCATTTGATTAGCATCACATGACACACAACAGAGCCGTGTGATCACATAGGACGAATAAAAACATACACAACAACATCTGAGCTTCTAAAGCCCAGACGGCACAGATTAGATTAGATTAGATTAGATTAGATTAGAATAGGAAAGAAGGTGTGGAGGAGACGAGTGAAGACAAACCCGCTCACCAGCTTCAGTGTAACGCAGGCCCACCTTCTCCTCTCCGTCCTCTTTAGGTGGAGGCCAGACGGCCAGCAGACGGCCAGGGGTTCGGTCCTCACCGTCTGACGGAGACGTGACCTCAGACTGAGGAGAGACACACAGCGTGCAGGAATTAATCAACGTCTCAACCGAGAAAACCGAGGAAAACCAATGCACTGCATGAATACAGACACTCGATTTCACTTAGTTTTCAAACTTAGTACTTCATAACTAACTCAACTGAAGTTTATAAAGCATTTTAAAAACGACAACACTCACAAAATAACAAACGCAAGCAAAAAAACGAGTAAATAAAACTTGAATTGCCAGTTGGCCAAGAACAGCATGATTAAATCAAAGTGTAAGAGAAATAATCTCCACCAAAACACAAACATATTTGAAGGAAAATTCACACTCACAGACTGACATATATGTAATGCTCAGAGCTGGTTTTCACCGAAATGCGAGAAAATTAAAAGAGCAACACTTTGCATTAAGGTCTCTTTGGTTAAGGGTTTCGTGAACGCAAACTAACAATGAGCAATATATTAAAAAAGCAATGTTGTTAAACTTTGTAAATACATTGATTAAAATGAAGAATTAAAATATTGATTAAAATTTAATTATTTCAATGAATACTGTTAGTTTATAAAAAACACTGTTCACTGGTTGCTTGCGTTATTTCACAGTACATTAATTAATATTAACAGATACAACAGATAAAATGTTTTCTATGCCTTCATGAATGATCACGTTGATGGAGATGTAATAAATCATCTGTATGAGCATACATCTGCATAAAATAATTAAATGATAAATAATAAAAAATTAATTAATAGTATTTCTACTTTTACAGGGACAAAATGCACCATGTTCATTGCCTGTAAACAATAATATTAATTAAATAATTAAATAATTAATCAACCAATTTATTAATTCATTAAATTAATTATTTATTGCCAATAAATGTTTTCAGTTACATTTACTGACGTTTAGCAAAAACATTCATTTGGGCGCTTAAAATCAGAAAAATACAATAATAATAATAATAATAATAGATTTAGTAAATGTACTAGATCTAAATCTAGTATTATTCATGTTTGTTGATAATTAACATTTTTATAAGTCTAAATCTATTTTATTAACATTTGTTTGTACCCTTAAAATCAGATAAAAACAGAAAAAAACATAAATAATAACAATCAATCAATCAATAAATAGTACTTCTTTTTTTTATGGGGACGAAATGAACAATTTTCTTAAGCCTTCAAAAAATATTTGAAGAGTTTATTTGCAAAATCAGATAACTCAGTTTTTTTTAATTTTCAAAAATCATGTTTTTTATTATGTTTTATTGCGTTAGTTAGCTGCAATTTTTAACCTAATCAAAATAACCCAGCTGCAGTTTGATTGAGATTAATTGGAATGCACAATGAAAAAACATAATTTTTGAGAACTGTTAAAAACGGAGTTATCTGTTTTTGCAATTGAACTCTTCATTTATTGCCAGTATTTTTTGTCAAATAAATTCACTGACGTGTTAGCAACACACCCTGTGTGAAAACAGAAATAACTACTGCAGATATGATACTAGAAATGATTGACACTTCAATGAATAAGTATGTTAACAACATCATGTTTAATTAAGGAATGATGGCGTTGATTGCGGTGTCGTAAATCATCTGTAATACATACTTTCTCCTCTGTAGGACTCTTGGGGTCAGCGACTGGAGCTTTACTCAGCTGTCTCTCAAAGATAGACCTCAGCAGCTCTTTATCGCTCTTCTTCTTCCTCCTGACAGCGTCCAGATCCAGCGCTGCATCCACAGGATCCTTCTTAGCAGGTTTCGAGCTGAATAATTTGGATTTTAAAGCATCAAACGACGTATCCGTCACCGTTTTACCAGCGCTCGGATCTGCGGCGTCGGATTTGTCCTCGTTCTGTTTGACTTCGGCGCTCGACGCTTTCTGTAGCAAACCGGTGATTTCAGACAAACGTCTGGGTTCGTTTTTCTTTTTAGTCACTCCAGTGCTGGTGTTTTGTTGGAGTTTGGTTTTGTTGACGTGTTGTTTGAGGCTCAGCAGCGCTCGATCCGCATCTCGCTGTTTGATTTCTGAAAGCGTCTCCCTCTCGTCTCCGACTGCTCCTTTCTTTAACACTCGCAAACCGCTGAACAAAGCGGGCAGCTGGTGTCTGTCGCCGCTGCTTTTAGCCAAGCTGCTGTCCAGTTTGGAGTCTTTTGGAGGAGGAGAAAGAGCGTCTGGCATGCGCTCAGATCCCGAGAGCGTCTCTGAAAGACCTTTTGTCTCCGGCTGAAGATCTGAGGTGGGTAAAACCGAAGCTGGAATCTCAGCATCTCCTTTTTGGGAATCCGTCTGAGACGCCGGATCTGCTTCTTCTGATGAAGCATCCTCACCTGCTTTATCTGCTTCAGGTTTGTGAAGAGGAAGGACTCGTCTCCAGCTGCTGACGTCCGAGTCGCCCGTGAAACTTCTGTTTAGTATTTCTGATGCTGAGTCTACTCTGTGAATGCTCCAATGTGGCACGTCTTTCTTGGAGTCTTCCAAAATGCGGGATGAGAAATCCAGCGAGCGGTTGATTTTTCCGTACGAGCCGGTCCGGCTCAGAATCGAAGTGTCTTTAAGCGATCGCTCCACGAGACTCTCGGCTTTGACGACAAACGGCTCGAGTTTCTCCTCAGATCCGTCACGTTCCCTGTCAACGACAAGAAGACTTAAAGCGGGGTTTTTACACTCATACTTACTAAAATTCACTCTGCAAAAAGGATTTTTTTTTCTTGTTTTCCAGTACAAATATCTAAACATTTTTAAATCAATATATGTTACAAGATACATTATTTGTTTATTTATTTAATTTATTTATTTATTGAAGAAACAAGCATTAAAATGAAGTGAGTTTTTGCTTAAAACAAGAAAAAATATTGGTCAGAGGGGTATAATCTATAAATAATCTTGTTTCCTCTTCGAATTAAACCTAATTATTGTGTGGAATTTTCTTTTTCCCAAAAATGCTAGTTAATAAAGTATTGGACTAAACCTTACTGACTTTGCTCATACAGGGTAAAACAACTTCCCAAAAATTTGAATTTATTTTATTTAATTTTTTGGTTACACTTTTGGTATTGCTGATCAAAAATTAAAAGCAAAAATTACCCCACAAAAATTGCTTATTATTATTACTTTTTTTCCCATTATGCTATATTATTTCCAAATTATTTTTCTTTCAATAAGCACAGGTTTTCTATTTCTTTTTAGAACTGATGGATCATAGGCAAAAACATAACATAGGTGCATAAACTCATATCAATGAGGCCTACGATCAACCAGCTCCAAAAAGAAACACAAAACCTGTGCTAACTGAAAGAAAACAAATTGAACCCAAGATCTGCTGATAATAACAAGCGTAACATAACAAGCGATTTACAAGCAACTTTTAAAAGGCCATTAGGCACCAAATTAGGCAAAGTATTTTCAGCACAGTTTGTTTCTTAAGATATTTTTTCTGGTTTTAAGCAAAAACTCACTTAATTTTGGTACATTCTTTCAGAAAACATCATAGGTGGCGTTTACACGACACCATTTTCAACTAAAAACAATGTACTTTACGTGCATTTTAATCATTCGTTTTCACAGCCAAAGTGTTTTAAATGTAAACTTTTGAAAACATGCACATTTTTTTCCTGCTATCATCTTCATGTAGACTACAAAAAAGCTAATTCATGCGTGTGCGTATTACGTGTTTGCATAGTGTTTCCTTACAAAGATATGACTGGCCTGACATGAATAATACAGTTTTTAAGTCGTTTTTGCGGATCAATGTGAACGGGGAATTTTTTATTGTATGTATGCGCAAAGCGCAAAAGAAAAATGTTCTGTTTTTACTACACCGCTGTCATATAAAAGTACACTTATATAAATAATATCTTTGTAGAACTGCCTATCGCTGGTTAATTAACACTGTTATTGATCTGAACTGACTTGAGCTAAATAATAACACTATTGTCTAGAATCTGAACTGTCTCCATAGTTGAGTTTCCATAATTGATTTAGCTATTTCTGTGAAGCTGCTTTGACGCAATCTGTACTGTACAGAAATAAAGGTGACGTTTTATTTAGAGGTCAACCGATGTATCAGTTTTGCCGATTAATCGGGATTATCGGTAAAAACCCATGCTGATGGTTTTTACGGGTTGTGTCTGTTGCTGGAGCGGCTGAAACTCTGCAGTCATTATGCGGATTTAAAACATCGACAATGAACTATAGTGCTATAGTATACTATAGTGCATGTTTTCATATCATTACTAAGTGATTAATTTGTTGACTAGTTGCTGCATTAGTGGAGAAAAAACAGCAGACGCACACATTAGCAGCACCTCAAGTGGCTAAAACAATGTGACCAAAACACACGCAAGTCCGACCGAAATATTTAATGTCACAATTACCATTTATTTGCATTAGTTTATATCCATCTGGTCACATTAAAGCATTTGTTAGCCAGTGAAGTTGCATGTTTAAAACTAGTGACGTGAGAAAGCAAACTGATATGTTCATTCAGTCGACAGAAATCCTGCGCGCCGCAAAGCACCCTTCATATAGTTTTATATTAAATTACATCATATCTGTTCCAGATCGTTGTTAATGTACATAATGACTTCACCCTGGGCTGGAAGATTGTGTATTGTGCATTTTTCAGTGAAACCTTTGTCTTTCCGTGGCTCTAATAAAGTCTGTATGCTTCATATAGAGAGCTGTAATATATATCGCGCTTTCTCTTTCAGTTTGTTTTAAACACCAAACTTCAACCTATGCCGCTTTTTGATCATTCTTAAAGTAAACTTTTGCTCATTTGGTGATTAAATAAACTGTTTTAGACCGCCGCTTGAATTGAATGCGACGTGACGTGTGTGTGATACCTGTAAGTTTGTTATTTTGATTAGATAATCACAAGTGTTTTAGAATAAAAGCAGTTAAACTGTGAGAGTATACAATAACCATATGTATGTAATTTCAATACTATGGCCTTTGTGTAGATATTTAAAGATGTAACATTTAAAAAAATTTCAACATTCACCGATATTCACCAACATTTATGAACTGTGAACAATATATAATGAATATTAATATTTTATTCATTTACAAAGTATGGTCCAGTACTTTTTTTTGCAAAATATTTTAGTTTCTGTTTGGTATCGGTTGATTAATCGGTATCGGTATCTGTAAAATCCACTATCAGTCAACCTCTAATTTTACTTCAAGTAAATGTATCTTGATTCAAGAATATTCAGATATTTTTATTTATTTATTTTTTATTTAACCTTTATTTAACCAGGCAAATTAATTAAGAACAAGTTCTTATTTTCAATAACAGCCTGGCAGGAGAATTAATATCTCCTGAGAAAAATATAAACATATATTACAAAACATAAAACACATAAAAGAAAAATAAAGTCTCAGTTAAAAAATGTACAGGTCGAGGTCAGAGCACTTACTAGTAATTTTTTAAATGCACATACTGGAATATTTGTCTCTAATTTCAATAACTTTTGTAGCACCTTCCAATCATTTGGGGCAGCAAATTCAAAACCAGAATGACCATAAGTAGTTTTCTTTCTAGGGATAGTCAAGGAAATATAATTAGATGATCTAGTTGA
The DNA here is from genome assembly GCF_001515605.1 of Sinocyclocheilus anshuiensis. Taxonomy (NCBI): domain Eukaryota; kingdom Metazoa; phylum Chordata; class Actinopteri; order Cypriniformes; family Cyprinidae; genus Sinocyclocheilus; species Sinocyclocheilus anshuiensis. Next base: position 302,885 of record NW_015540100.1, on the reverse strand, counting down.
ATAAGTATTAGAATGAGGTTTCAGCAACTTTTGAAGATATTCAGGTAATAAGCCCAGTAGAACTTTATAAATAAAAATATACCAGCGGATTTCCCGTCTTGTATGCAATGATGTCCAATTCAAAAGGGAGTATCATTCACAATGATGCGTTCTGTAAGGTGCATTAGTAATCAATCTAATTGCTGCATGATATAATGCATCTAATTGCTCCAGAACACCTTTACGTATATTTCTATATATCACATCACCATAATCAAACAAGGGCAAAATAGTAGTTTCAACAAGATATTTCTTGGCTGACGTGGTAAACACAGATCTATTTCGGAACGAGAAACCAAGTCTAGATTTAACTTTCTTCTGGAGATTAGTTATGTGGGTAGTAAAAGTCAAGGAGCTATCAAGCCAGATTCCGAGATATTTATATGAGGATACTACCTCAATTATCGCCCCATCCGAATTTATGATGTCTTTATTATTTTGTTGTTTTTTTCCAAACCACATTACTTTTGTTTTTGTGCTATTTAAAACTAGATTCAGGTCACTAAAAGCCTCTTGAATATTATTAAAACTATCCTGTACCTGGTTTAAAACTTCATCATATGACGATCATCCGCATATAGGTGAATATAGGTTTTCTGACTACTGACAACCTGAGAAATATTATTAATGTAGATTGAAAACAGGGTTGATGCTAACACAGAGCCCTGAGGGACCCCTTCATTAATAGTTAATAGTTATACGTGAAAACAAGGAAAAAGTCATTTTTTGCAGTGTATCGGTTGCTCTGACCTTCCCTGAAGGCCTAAGGTGTCTTCCTCATCGTCGATGTACGTCTCCACTCTAGTCACCTGCACCAGATACGGATCGGAGGACGTCTGTGAAGACCGCTCTGCATCCTGAACAGGCGAATAATGGTGTCCAGGCTCCACGTTTTCCTCCAAACCATCTCCAGATTTCGGTCTCAAAGGATCTGCTACTCCAATATCACCATTAGCATCTTCATCAGGCAATGTTCGAAATGACGTCAACACAGCTGTCGTCTGATCGGACATGAGAAAACTTGAAGAGGTCCTAGTGTGGTTTGAATCCATATTGCTGTTTGCATTGAATGCTATGAGGTGAAATCCAATAGCTGCATAGTTAGTGTGGTTTTACTTCAACCTGCATGCGCTCTAGTTTCACAGACCGGAGAAAACAAAAGGGTTTTGTGCGTGAAAATCCCCGGCTCTCTCTCTCTCTCTCGCTCCAGCATTTGGAAACACTTCTGTTCCAGAAGTTTTACTGCAGTTCAGTGTGATTCTCAAATGGGAGAAACCAAACAGAGAGACTAAAGTGTCTCAGTAGTTCAGGCAGTGAAAGGAAACTTACAGAACTAACGGATACGAGCTCCAGATATTTCCCTTAAACATTCCCAAGGATTTTTTTCAGAGCACTTCCTGCTCCGGCGGAGTCTTGTGTTTCTCCTGGAGAAAGTTCAGCGTTGTCTTTGGAGAGGAAGGAGTCGCGCAGGTCTGATTACTTTTCTCTCTAACCACTCCCTCTGTCTCTGTTCAGTGGTGAACCTGGCAGATATTCACCTGCAAGTGTCTGGTTACTGAAAGCAGGAGCTGGAAGTGTAATGCAGAGATTCAGTGTCTCTCTCTCTCTCTCTCTGTAATCTCCTGCAGGGTCAGGTGGAGTGGGCGGAGCTTCACTATTACAACAGTGGTTATAATCAGCTCTGCTGAGATCACTGGCCACGCCTCTCTGTTGCTATAGCGCTGACCTGTAGTGCTTGAATACAGAATCAACCGAGGAGAAGGTCTGCAAACTTACTGTACTATCTCCAGCGGTGAGAGACTGGTTAAGCAATAAAATGTGCATAGAATACAAAAGTATGCATAGAATGCATACAGAATATAATAAAAATAAATAATATTTAAGATCTAAAAATCTATACGTATTTTAAATATTTCCATAATATTTATATAACATTAACGTAATCCATAAAATAATAAAAATAAAAAATACACAAAAGTAGTATCAGAATATAAATATACATGTTTATATAATAATTCTATAACATTAATTCTTTTTTATAATTTAATAATAATAAAAATACACATAACAGCGGTGAGAGACTGGTTATAGTTAATCAGAAATTAAAAAAGACTCATTGCAGATTAGAAAACCAGAGAGATCTTAAAATTGTGCAGGACACAACATAAATGTGCTATGAGAGGTTTTCATTAACACATTATAATAATAATACAAGTATAAATATTTATTTATATCATATTTAACCAATACGTATTTTAAATGTTTAAATAATATTTATAAAATACAAAGAGATGAAAAAATATAATTAGAAGTTAGAAAATAATTAAATATATTAGAAAAATTATAAAGGCAAAAAATGTATAAGTAAATCTGACTGATAAAATCATCATAGTTTTCTTTCTCATAAGCGTGTTTTAAACGTTCTCTTCGTGACGGATCTGAACCCAGAACAAGTTCACAGACCGTTTGCCTCATGTTTCAGGATGAAAGGAAGTTCTTTCCGAAGAAAAGAATGTCTTAATGAAACAACAACAACAGCATGTGCCAAAGTTCAGCCGAAACCCACGGTTCGGTTCAGATGAAACTAGTCCATCTACCGAAACCAGAATACAGAGCTGAGTTAGTTCTGCATGTGCAGTGGCCTACATCAGTGCACTGCATTATAAGCAGTCCGGGCCTCTTCTGAGCTCTTCTTATGCAAGAGAACCAGCGCTTATGAACTTACTGCTGCCTGTTTCTTGAGCCGTAAGAACAAGAAACACAACATAAACTAAAGATCCTCATCCAGAACTATCAAACTATATCTAAACTGAAAAAAAGTCATTTATGTAAAGTTCATTTTTATATCGGTCTAATAGAAAATAATCGTTTCAGTTTGTGTGTAAAAGCAAATAACACTTAAAAAGGAATTGAAGAAATAATTGTTTAAATAATATTTTCACTTGACACCAGAGTGCTAATGTGCAAAACATACATAGATATTAAGAAAAAGACATCACAATAAGTTATCTTTATTTAAAGCAAACTAAATTAAACACTGACAAACAAATGTTTTTATTTTTGAACTTATCTTCTAAGTGAATATTTATTAATATTTTTTATTATATATAAGAATATATAATACTTTCATGTTTCATATTTTTTATAATTTTAATAATTTGTATTTTTTGCTTTTATTGTTATTTTTATTTCTGATGTATGTTGTGATAAATATTTTTAATGTAAAGGACTTTGAATTACCATTGTGTATGAAATGTGCTATATAAATAAACGTGCCTTGCCTATTATAACCAATTTAGCTTTCTATGGTGAAATAAAGTTGAAAAAAGACAATAATATAATATAAAATAATATAATATAATATAATATAATATAATATAATATATAATATAAA
>NW_015540100.1:298168-299427 GCF_001515605.1 Sinocyclocheilus anshuiensis | reverse complement strand
TTTTGCTTTGTATGTTTTTTATCTTTGGGAAAATCAATATTTTTCATTATTATTAAATTAGAACCAAGCCATAAATACTATATAATTTAAGAAAAAACTAATAAATTAAGCTGTAACAAGAGTACTTTGTTGGTTGAAAGTATTATTTTGTCAGTGTTGTGAATAGTCTGAGTCGACTCTATAAATAACAGTAACCTGTCAGGGAAAGTTCACGTCTATTGTTACTGAGAAAAACAATGCAGAACAATGCAAACAATGCAAAAGCAGTTCGTTTAACCTGTAGGACCAGATAACATAAGCGCCCAAACTATACGCCGTCTAATAGTTCTGAGACAAAGGCTTGATCATTAAGTCATTTCATCTGACATCTGCTGCTCACCGTGGTGTGTGTGTGTCACGCCCGTCTAATCTGATCTGAGATCAGTGTGTGTTTTCCAGTGCGGGCAGATTCAGGCGCGTCGCGGGTGTGTTCGGTATGCTGGCATTTCACTCGACTTTACTGATGTGAAACACACACACACACACACACACACACACAATAAACAGTGTCCCATGTGAACCCAGCTAACCCAAGGAACGTTCTCAGAAGGTTCTCCTAAAGTTATGAGCAAACATTCTTCCAGTAATGTTACAGTTTTTTTAATTGCTTAGACACTAAAAGTGATACTTGAGGCCAACTTAGTGGAACCATTCACTCATATACCTAATCTTTAGACCAACTCTGCAAAACTACAAGGACATTACATGCTTTAAACTCAGTTTGCTATTGTAAAACAAACTTTTTTGCAAAACTCTAAACACAGTTCTCTACATTACACACATCATTCGAAACTAACAGCTCTTTTCTTTAATTTGGGAAACACTGCCATTGAAATGGCACACTCATTTACTGATGACCTACACACAGTGATCATGTGTGAAAACACTAAGACATCATTTGTTCACTTAGTAATCAAAAAAATTACCCCCTTGCATTTCTGTTTACATTGTATCTATATTTTACAAAGTGCTTTATAAATAAAGCTGACTTTCTGACTTGGCTTATATGCATATTCAGTGTGTGTACACACACACACACTCACACTCACACACGCGCACGCACACACTCACACTAGGGGTCCACCAATAAGTGTTGTTCAGGGCCGATGCCGATACCGATTATTACAGACCAAGTAGACCGATAACCGATATTTTGAACCTATATATATATGTCTGGTGTAAAAATTAAAATTAATGTCAAAATTAAGAATAAAAAGGGC
>NW_015540100.1:296584-297681 GCF_001515605.1 Sinocyclocheilus anshuiensis | reverse complement strand
AATTAATGTCAAAATTAAGAATAACAAGGGCTCTGACAAAAACTGCCTTCACTGGTGTTGGTTGTACTTCTTACTCTTGTCTTCCGTGCATTCCATGCTTCATAATTAAGCCTACGAATACTGTACTACAGCTAAACAGCTTGGGGAAATGTAGTTATTTGGCTTCAATAATTTACATGTTAGAAATGTATGTGTAATAGCATAACCTCTCATAATTCCTCATTGATTCTTTTCTGATGACTAAATCATAACCTACAAGAGGTGAGTGTTCAATTCATCATCTAATGCACATCAGTTGATTAACTTAAAAAAGCACAATGTATATAATAAGTGTAAATAATTTAATTGTCTTCATAGCTCCATTGTAGAAGTTGTTAAGAAGACCGCAACTATTTTAATGAAACTATAACACTAATAGACTATTATAGGCAAACTTGGTTCAAAAGCCTATTGAAATGTCTCAATTTTTGTCAGCCTAATCTTAGCCTATGTGACAGTATCTTAATCTTGACCTATGTGACAATAATTTCCATTAGTTTGAATTTACAGTGCAGTGCAAATTAAGGCATAAAACATTAATTGAATTTATCTTTTAATCAAATGACAGTTAAACTATTTTTGGCAAACAAAGGGGTTTACTAATAAAATTACAAGATGGAACAAATAGCGTATTGTGTGATTATTCTTTTAAACAAAAGTTGTAATAATTGTTGTAGTAGTAGTAGCTAAACCAAACTTTTATTTTGACGGGTTGCCATGAGGACCTTTTAAGTTTCTGTAGCCTATGTATATGATATGAGGATAGTTTTACTCAAATGAAACGGTCAAATGCTCATGAAGAAACTCTCAGAGCAGTTCTGGGGATGTTGTTCATGTATTTATGTCGTCATTTAGTGAGACGGCAGATGCTGAAAACACCGCGAGCGTCACACACTTCAGTATAGTAAACAAAACCTGCCATTCACATACACAGAGACACGCAGAACATGCAGGATTCATATTTAAATAGTATTTTTGCGGCTTAATATTTACAGATACTAGTCCATAGCGCGAGTCGATTTAAGTGTACTGACCTACTTTTGATTAATTCATCCAAA
>NW_015540100.1:296195-296405 GCF_001515605.1 Sinocyclocheilus anshuiensis | reverse complement strand
ATGTTGTTCATGTATTTATGTCCTCATTTAGTGAGACGGCAGATGCTGAAAACACCGCGAGCGTCACACACTTCAGTATAGTAAACAAAACCTGCCATTCACATACACAGAGACACGCAGAACATGCAGGATTCATATTTAAATAGTATTTTTGCGGCTTAATATTTACAGATACTAGTCCATATTGCGACTCTATTTAAGTGTACTGAC
>NW_015540100.1:257878-296006 GCF_001515605.1 Sinocyclocheilus anshuiensis | reverse complement strand
ACAGAGACACGCAGAACATGCAGGATTCATATTTAAATAGTATTTTTGCGGCTTAATATTTACAGATACTAGTCCATAGCGCGAGTCGATTTAAGTGTACTGACCTACTTTTGATTAATTCACCCAAACTTTGACAAATTCCGTGACATTCCGCGTTATACAGTACATTCCATTTATATGACTGGATTCCGCGATTCCGTCTGCGTTTTCCCCATCGCGGAAACCATAAATAGATAATATTGAGGTGTTTTGCAACTTCAGTGTAGTGGATTGTGATTTATTGCAACTTCAGCAACATCTGCTACTGCCTTAGAGAGACAACTGATGCGTGATCACTGAAGCAGCTCCAGTTAGCATGCGCTTTCGGTGTGAGAGTGCAAAACTTTCAGTGCCTTTAGCCTTCCATGCTGATTGGTCGGACTCGTGACTCCCAACAAATCAGATGGGCGGTGGGCGGAGATTGCTCTAGGCCCCAGAGTGGTGAGTTCCGACAGGCTGCATTAGAGCCAAATAGCGTGTTTCAAAATTAAATTATTTTATCGGCAAATCGGTTTTGAAAATTACCGATACCGATAATCATAAAAATGCTTAATATCGGCGTCGATAATCGGCCAGGCCGATAATCGGTCGACCACTAACTCACACACTCGCACTCACACACACACGCACACACTCACACACACACACACACACACACACACACGCACACACTCACATGCACTCGCACACACACACTCGCACATGCACACACTCACACACATACGCACACACTCACACTCACACACACACACACACACACACACACGCTCACGCACACACACACACTCACACACACTGAATATGCATCTGTGTTGTATGCATATTCAGTATCTATCTATCTATCTATCTATCTATCTATACTGAACATGCATAAAAGCCTAGTCAGAAAGTCAACTTTATTTCTAAAGTGCTTTATACAGTATAAACTGTTTCACAGCAGCTTTACAATAGTATCAAATTCACATTCTGCTGTAAAGCAGCTCTAACAAGTCAATAGTGTCATTCTGCAGCTCAAGTCAGTTGAGTTTGATTCAGTTCAGTTGCATAACTGTAAAATTCATCAGTCATACATACAGTATATACAGTGTATATGTGCATATGCATGTACTGTATGTGCGAGCGCTGTGACAAACTCCTGTTCTTCACTGCACTCTGAACAAGTAAAAGACACACAAGAGTAGTGTTTGACATTTTTCACATCTGTGTGTAGTTTGGCGTGTATGTGGCTAATTATTTTATGTTTGTGTGTTACTATGCAAAAATACAATTTTTAGAAGAGTTAAAATAGTTTTCAAAGAAGTGTTTGCTTTTGCAAGATGTGTGTGACGTTTTGCATGTTGTGTGTGTGTTTTGTGGTTTTGTGTGTAGAGTTTTGAGAAATGGAGCCATAGTTTCAAAAACTGTGTGTAAGCATTTCTTAAAAACTGTATTAGTATGTTCATTAAAAGCTCTCTGGTCTTAATAATGTTCTCACAACGTTAGCATAAAAACATCATTAATACATAATTCATGGAATGTTTTCCTGAAACATTTTAGTTTGATGTTCAAAAATGTTCTGAGAACATTCAAACGTAACGTTAAAAAGTAACAATTTTTACAAAATTACAAAACAGAATGTTCCCTTAAAGTTCACACAACCAAGAAACAATGTTTCTAAAACAATTAAAGAACTGGACGTTTTGAACATTCAGAGAACATTCAGTTTTATAACGTAATGGGAACGTCCTTGGTGTATATTTTAGTCTATATGGGGACGATTAAAACATATTTAGGAAACACAGTTTCTCAGTGCAGTTATTACAGTTATTAACATGTTCTGCTGCTGAATCAGTCAGACCTGACCTCTAAAAAACAAGTTGAGAAATCTGGATTTGCTGACGTGCCCTCTGGACCAGAAAGATTTCTTACACAAAGCCTCTGTGTGTGTGTGTGTGTGTGTGTGTGTGTGTGTGTGTGTGTGTGTGTGTGTGTGTGTGTGTGTGTGTGTGTGTGTGTGTGTGTGTGTGTGTGTGTGTGTGTGTGTGTGTGTGTGTGTGTGTGTGTGTGTGTGTGTGTGTGTGTGTGTGTGTGTGTGTGTGTGTGTGTGTGTGTGTGTGTGTGTGTGTGTGTGTGTGTGTGTGTGTGTGTGTGTGTGTGTGTGTGTGTGTGTGTGTGTGTGTGTGTGTGTGTGTGTGTGTGCATGTGTTTGTGTGTGTGTGTGTGTGTGTGTGGTTGTGTGCGCGTGTGTGTGCGCTTTAGTCCACAAGTCCAGAGGAACAATAATTCTTAAAGGTTCTCAATTATAAGTCACTTATGTATTAAAGCCCGTTTCTGCCTTGGGATAAAAATAAAGGTAATTGTAATTGGTAAATTTTTATCTCACAGTTCAGACTATTTTTACTTACAATTCTGAGATTCAGAATTATACAGTAACAACTGCGAGAACAAAGGTAATAATTGTGAGATACAAAATGTAAAAGTTTTTTATTTTTTATTACGTGGCAGAAACAAAAAACAGAATTGTGAGATAAACTCAGAGAAAAAAGTCTGAACTACGATATATAAAGTCAGAATTGCAAGATATAGTCAGAAATGTGAGATATAATATCAGAATTGTGAGATAAAATCAGAAAAAGTCAGAACTGTAAGATAAATTCAGAAAAAATTCAGAATTGAGAGATATAAAATCAGAATTGTGGGATAAATTCAGAAAAGCCAGAATTGTGAGATAAAAAAAATCAGAACTGTGAGATAAATCAGAAAAAAGTCAGAATTGTGAGATAAATTCAGAAAAAAAAAATCAGAATTGTGAAATAAATTTAGGAAAAAAAAATCTGAATTTTGAAATAAATTCAGAAAAAAAGTCAGAATTGTGAGAAAATAAAAAAAATCAGAATTGTGAAATAAATTCAGAAAAAAAGTCAGAATTGTGAAATAAATTCAGAAAAAAATCAGAATTGTGAAATAAATTCAGAAAAACAAATCAGAATTGTGAGATAAATTCAGAAAAAAAGTCAGAATTGTGAGATAAATTGAGAAAAAGTCAGAATTGTGAGAAAATAAAAGTCAGAATTGTGAAATTAATTGAGAAAAAAAGTCAGAATTGTGAGATAAATTCAGAAAAGTCAGAATTGTGAGATAAATTCAGAAAAGTCAGAATTGTGAGATATAAAATCATAATTCAGAGAAAAAAAGTCTGAATATTGTTTTTAAGCGGGCTGCTTACTGAATAAACATCAAGAATAAACGCAGAAGTCTACGATACATTAATTTCATCACAGCGCTGACTGCCTCACCGTTATTCCGAGATTGGGATTATACGGAGTGTCTCCGATGATGTCGTCCTCCGGCGGCGTGATTCTCAGGAAGTCCAGGTGATCCGGTCTGCTGGGACGACGCAAAGCCTCCTGGGTAACGGATTCATCTGCATCCAGCATCCAGATATCCTCCGGACGCAACAGAGAGTTTTCTGCAGGACAAATGATTAGACTTTAACTTTGGGAAGAGGAATTCTTGAATCAAGTCTCTGCTTTAATGCTAACAGCAATCATTAGTGCAAAATAGTGTTTGTATGTCAGGATGTCTAAAATATATGTGTCTTTACTGATATTAAAGAGCATCTGTGTTGAGAAAGACTCTGATCTAATGCAGTAAAGCAGCTCCAGAGGTCTGATGTAATCAACACACACCATCAGTCATGTATAATATCATTATGAATAATCACATGACTTTGATCCTATACTTGTAATATTATTTAAAAGCGACTGCAACAGAGTTAAATAAAAAAGTATCTTTATTCAATTGCATTTACATGTAGCAAGTAGTTTTTTAATTTTTGGTCAAATTTATATTTTATATATAGACATCCCATGTTGGTGTCCACATCAAATTAAACTTACAAAAAAGTGATTTTATATACACAGAAAGCATATGCAAATAAACGGTCTACTTGAATGTTTCAAATAACATTTGTGAAAATGTCTAAAAATGGGTGAAATAATATATTTAATAATATATTTATTTATTTTACACTGAATGAAGATGGAACATTATTTCTCCATTTAAACTACATACTTATTCTGACCTGTACTTATTGAAATATATAAAAGAAAAGGTGATTATTTATTATTTATTTAGTGCTTATACAGCAAAAATTTGGTATATGAAGTATTGTTACACTGAACAACATTTTTCTGTAAATCATGGTATGAAAACATACACACACACACACAAACAAACACACACACACACACATATATATACTGTATATATATATATATATATATATATATATATATATATATATATATATATATATATATATATATATATATATATATATATATATATATATATATATATATATATATATATATATATATATATATATATATATATATATATATATATATATATATATATATATATATATATATATATATATATATATATATATATATATATATATATGTATATATATATATACTGTATATATATATATATATATAAACAGTTCTGCTTCTAAAAGTTATTGCATATTAAAATTACTGATCTGTATGTGTGAATCCTGTTCAGAAACTGAATTGAATTTGTGTTTTATTTTTTAACACAATATCAGTGTAAGAACATTCAGTTCTGTGTGTCTATATGTAGACTGTATGTGAGACGCTGTGAATGAATGTTTGATGTGGAGCTGTGTTTTACTCCGTGTGCTTCAGCAGCCGACCTGAACACACCACACACATCATATACAGCAGCACTCTCCTGCTATACCTGTCTGAACAAGTTCAGTTGTATCTTATCTCACATACTGTACATTCTACAAATTCTCAGTCGGTGGCATTAAAAACACTATTGATAATGTGAATGAAGGCTGCACTGATTAATCACGTCTCGTTATGATAATGCAACTGCAGCCGGACCCGCCGAGACTCCAAACGCTGACTAAACGCCTGGTTCTGTTCCAAATGCAAAGTCAGATTGATTGCATCTGTCTCGGGCTCTGCACTAAATTACTCTCAAAACTCTCCAGTTGCACTCCTGCCATCAATACTACAGTAAAACCACAGCGAAACAGAAGCAGCTGCACTGTTTTCACACATATGCGTCAATCACCCAGTCAAATAATAAACTCATTAGAAATTAAACAGCGCCACCATGTGAACACAACTTTCTGATTGTCAGTAATTACAATGATCTGATGAGCTCAATCAGCGTTGTTTGCGTTCAGGATAAAGCGCGTGCATGCTGAACATAAACTGTGCTGATTACGTTGATTACGTTCTGGGGTACTCTCCAATATGTTGGAAGACGGTAACTCGGGGACATGAATTGTTGAATAAATTATGTTATTATTGTTTTCTTTGTGCACAAAAAGTATTCTCGTAGCTTCGTAAAATTACGACTGAACCACTGATGTCACATGGACTGGTTTACTGATGTCCTTGCAATGTTTCTGGACTTGGGAACATTTCAGTTGCATTGCTGTCTATGGGAGGGTCAGAGAGCTCTCAGAATTTTTATTTTTGGGTGAACTATGCCTTTAAATTTTATTAAGATTTTAAATTAGGTTTTTTTGTTTTGTTTTCATTGCAACTTTAGTTAAAGTGTTTTTGTCATTTTTAATAGTTTTTTTTTTATTTTTTTTTTTTAAGTATGTCTATATAGTTTTCATGCCTTTTTATTTTAGTTCTAGTTTTATTTTTAGTTATTTTAAAACATTAAGTTAAATGAAAATAAAAAATTTTGTTTGGCAACTAGTTGAAATAAAATGCATCATTTATTTCAGTTAAAATGTGCTTTAAGTAACAAAAATGTTTGTTTTTTTGGTAACACTTTATTTTACGGTGTCCTTACTATTATACGGTATACTTACTATTATAATAACAATAAATGATGCATAATTACATGCAAGACAAACCCTAATCCTAACCCTAACCATATAGTAAGTAGGGGTGTGCGCTATATATCGTCTGCGATAATATCGTAACTGTTGTTTTAACTTTCATTATCTGTATGCCATAATCATCAAAATTTCAAGAAATAAAGGCTTGAAATATTTCACTCTATGTGTAATGAATCTATATAATATATGGGTTTCACTTTCTGAAATTAGTGACAAAAAATATTGACCTTTTTCATGATATTCTAATTTTTTGAGATGTACCTGTAGATGCCACTTCAGATGCAGCTTCTGTGTTGATTTAATTTGCTTGGTAACAGCCCAAATGTCTTATTATTCTAATTCCCTGATTAAATGTAAGAATTTGACTCAAAAGATAATAGACGCTTTTAGAAAAAATGGCTTTATAAAGGTAAAAATGCCCATAAAATGCAAAAATCAGTTTAAACTTATTGGAAAAGATTAATTTCTATCAGTATGAACTGACCACCACACAGAATATGAAGAATATTAAAAACATTAGGAGTCAGCTGTCTTCAGCAGTCCTTAAGGTACCAGCACAATAATACACTCAGCAAAATATCGTCTAATTATCGTCATCGATAAAATCCCAGAAAATATCGAGATATTATTTTTTGTCAATATCGCACACCCCTAACAGTAAGTACATATAGTTAATTATTATTACTCAGTACTTAAATATATAATTACACTGTAACAAGGACACCTTAAAATAAAGTGTAACCTTTTTTTTATTAATTATAATAACCCTGCTAATGACTGATTACTGTAAGACAGAGTTGCTCTTCCTCCAGGGGGCGTCAGTGGCTCAGAAACCACAATCTGCCATTGAGATGCATTCAGATCTCAGTCTGAATGTGTTATTTGAGACATTTGTACAGTATACAGTACTTTAAATAAACTAATACTAAATGTTTTAATATATTAAATCAAAAGTTTTGCGCCTGACATACAAATGCAGTCTCTATAGGACAGACCGGGGCTAGTTGTCACATTTTAAAAACTGCTTCTCCATGTCTGTTCATGTGATATACAGATATACAGTAGGCAGATCAGAGTGAGTTAATAGAGCAGCTGTCAGATAGAGAGAGAGTGTGTGTGTGTGTGTGTGTGTGTGTGTGTGAGAATTCTATTTTCGGAACGGTTTTTATTTTCTGCGACGTCGCAGCAGGAACAACATACAAAATATGACAGTGATAATCTCAGGTAATGATTATGTGCTTTATTCAATGTTAAAAGTGTCTAATGTGAGTTTGAATATTATTCTGCGTGATCTTTATAGCCATAGTGAAAGCAACAATAGATATTTTACCTCAGATCTTGAAAATAAATTAAAGCAAACTTGTACGTTAAAACTGTGAACTCACTGCGAACCAACACGTGTATTCCATCACAAAGATATCACTCACTCACTCACTCACTCACTCAAAACTGTTCAGTCCATTCACATCTGAATCATCTATTTTCCGTGTCCACTTTTCTTTTCTACACACTCGCCATGTTTTGCTGTCACATCGTATCTACACTGGACGCGACAAAGCATTGCAGATCATTTGAACGTTGTGTCAGTACGTTATAAATAGAACGAGTCAGCAGTTTACTGTCGGGGATTTGTCGTGCCGCGCCGCATCCAAGACAGCATCACTGATTATAATGAGTTCTATTGTATTTTATTGCACCGCGCCGCTCACGTCCGGTGTAGACACGATGTAAGTTAATGTAGCTTTCTTATTCTGCTTTTGAATTTTCATGCCACATTATTTGAAATTAGCACGGGCCAAACTTTTTTCTCTCACGGGCCGGCTGTGGCCCGCGGGCCGCCTATTGAGGAACCCTGCTATCGATACTCCTGTTTATATTACTAGAGCCCTCCTGTTTTTGTGCCCAGATGATTTTGAATTAAAGTATGATCTAAAATAATTAAGTTGATAACCACTGTAGAAGTTTACCCAACTATGACGACTTCTGTTTCTGGAGAATCCGGAAATGTGAAAAGCGCCAACTTGAAGGTGAAAATTGTTTTTCTAAAATGCTGCAAGCAAAAAAATTCCTTTATATGTGCAACTTTGGCAAATCAATTGAGTCTCTGTTGTGCAGATCATTTGCTGTAAATGTATTCATGTATTCATCTCATCCTGTCATCAACATCAGCACAGAACATATACAACAGCATTCATGTCATTTTGTTGATATTTTGAGCCTGTCTTCAATACAATTCCTCACTCTTCATCAATGTGAAGAGCTGTTCACACCAAGAATGATGATAATCAGAATGACTTTCTTCCAGATAATGAACAGTAAAAACATTGACAGCCAATCAGAATCCATCCTGCTTTAAAGAGCTCGAGCATTTAAAGGGTTAAAAACAATATACTGCACTTCATTTCAGTATCAACTTTGCTTCGCATATTTCTCCTGAACTACCCCAGCATGAATTAAAACACACCTACAGGAGTAAATAGTTGTTTACATAAGAGTGCAGTGCTAAAAAATGAATTTGATGACTCTTTGAGACCTTGAGGAACTCTAGAGGAGTCCTTTCCGCTGTGTTTCTGTCTGTCTCTCTGTGTTCAGAGTGAACTCATGCTCTGCTGTCTGTGTGATGAAGGACGACGTGAAGCTCGCAGTGAACTAACATCAACTGCAGACACACACACACCCAGTAGTGTGATCAGTTTCACATGACCTCTGGACTGATTGCTTTATTTCATTACACTTATTACTGATGCTGAGCTGCTGGAACCAGTGCAAACCCAGCAACAGAAAACACTCTCACAACTTTATCTAACGCTTTTTTAATGTTAGGACAAAAGTTCTTAAAGTAATGTTCTTATAACTGTATTAATATTTGATATATGCTCTCATAACCTTGAGAGAAACCGTCTGACCAACATTCTTTAAACGTCCTTATGATGAGATTCTCAGTGTTGAGAGCAAATGCTGTTAGAATATTAAAAATACATTTTGGGTGAAAATAAAGTTAGTAGAATGTTGTAAGAAACTTATTAGTAACCTTTAAATAACTTTCTAAGTACAATAAGAAAACTGGGCATTTTAGCGTTCATAGAATATTACAAATATTATATTTTCAGTAAAAATATAGTTAGGAAAATGCTGTAAGAAATGTTTTTGTAACTTTTAAACAACGTCATAATAACGACAAGTAACATTTACAGTTTTTCTCAATTGCTTTGGCTCAATTCTCGAATGAAACTTTTTTTTTCCCGAAACAATAAGTTCAGATCTCTGAACAATTAGCTTCTTGTTCACATCTGCACTCACAGTTTAGAGAATGTTAAGATTGTTTCGAAAAATGTGCCAAAGCAATTGAGAAAAACTGTAAAAACAATGTTCCCACAACGTTTTTATAACCTAAATGTGTCACATGATCCCTGTCTGAGCATACAGCAGAACGTCCCCAGCACTGAAGCTTTGCTTGTGAATGATGCTGAACGTTTGTCACGAAGGATCCTCTATAAAGCACTGAGTAAAGATAATCAGTGCTACAGCTGTTTCATTTCCTCAGGAACGGGATCACCTGCAATGCAGAGGGCTTTGCGGGTGAGACGGGTGTTGTAAATGTCCTGGAGGGAGGGGAGAGAGAGAATTTTATTGATTGATGAAATGCTCTAGTGCAGAGGTTCTCAACCTTTTGGAACTAAAGCCCCCCAAAGCCTCACCTATCATGTGGCATGCCCCCCAACCACCCAAAATAAACAATTTATGAAGCAGACCAGGAATAATGATTCATTGGATAAAATATATCTATATAAATCCTATCTTTTGGATGGATGGATAGATAGATGGATGATAGATGATTAGATGATGGATGGATGGATGATATATAGATGGATAGATAGATGATAGATGGATAGATGAATGGATAGATAGATGGATAGATGGTAGATGGATAGATGAATGGATAGATGGATAGATGGATAGATAGATAGATGATAGATGGATAGATAGGTAGATGATAGATGATAGATGGATAGATGAATGGATAGATAGATAGATAGATAGATAGATAGATAGATGATAGATGGATAGATGAATGGATAGATATATGATGGATGATGGATAGATAGATAGATAGATAGATAGAAGCAGCATCCACCTCCGAAAGCATTGACAGCATTTATTGTATGTCTGCTCGTTCCAAGTAATTTATATCATATATGAAAATTATTATATTCAGTGGCTTCTGCTATATTCTTAGTGATATTTAGTGCCACAGTTTACCAGGAAGTGACGATTTTGTTCTCTTTGACTCGTTGGATTTAAATGGTGCTTTATTCGCATATGTTTTATGCGATATTCCAGTTTTGCGCATAAGTTTAATTTGAATCTTTGGATGGAAACATAGCTAATGATCACATCACATGAGCGAGTCTCTCTCAGAGCGCTGACATGCTCAACCGAGAATGCTTTCAGAGTGCAAAATAAATTAAACCACAACTCCACAATAACTAGAAAACATTTACACTGCCATTCAAAATAACAGTTTTTTTATTTTAATATACTTTCAAATATAATTTATTCCCGTGACGCAGAGCTGAATTTTCAGCATCATTACTCCAGTCTTCAGTGTCACATGATCTTCAGAAATCATTCTAATATGCTGATTTATTATCAGAGCTCGAACTGTTGTGCTGCTTCATATCTTTGTTTTTTTTTGGAACCTGTGATACTTTTTTCTTTGATTCTCTGATGACTAAAAAGTTAAAAAGAACAGCATTTATTTAAAACAGAAATATTTTCTAACAATATGTCTTTACTATCACTTTTAATCCATTTAACACATCCTTGCTGAATAAAAGTATTAATTTCTTCTTAAAAAAAAAAAAAAGACTGACCCCAAACTTTTAAATAGTAGTGTAGGCTATATTGTAACACAAAATTTTTATTTTGAATAAATACTGTTATTTTTACATTTTTATTTATCAAAGAATCCTGAAAAAAAGTATCACAGGTCCCAAAAAATATGAATTGATAATAAATCAGCATATCATAATGATTTCTGAAGATCATGTGACACTGAAGACTGGAGTAATGATGCTGAAAATACAGCTTTGATCACAGGAATAAATTACAGTTTAAAGTATATTAAAATAGAAAACTGTTATTTTAAATTGCAATAATATTTCACAAAATTAAATTTTTTTCTGTATTTTTGATCAAATAAATGCAGCCTTAAAGGGTTAGTTTACCCAAAAATGAAAATTAGGCTGTGTTTTACTCACCCCCGAAGCATCCTAGGTGTATATGACTTTCTTCTTTCAGACGAATCCAGTCGGAGTTATATAAAAAATTGTCTTTGATCGCATCCGCCTCTGAAAGCAGTGACAGCATTTATTGTGTTTCGTCTGCTCGCTCTGAGGCGCAAGTCATTCATCATATATGAAAATTATTATATTCAGTGGCTTCTCCTACTTTTCTTAGTGATATTTAGTGCAGTTTATCAGGAAGTGACGATTTTGTTCCCTTTGACTCGTTGGATGGAAACGGTGCTTTATTCGCATATGTTTTATGCGATATTCCAGTTTTGCGCATAAGTTTAATTTGAATCTTTGGATGGAAACATAGCTAATGATCACATCACATGAGCGAGTCTCTCTCAGAGCGCTGACATGCTCAACCGAGAATGCTTTCAGAGTGCAAAATAAATTAAACCACAACTCCACAATAACTAGAAAACATTTACACTGCCATTCAAAATAACAGTTTTTTTATTTTAATATACTTTCAAATATAATTTATTCCCGTGACGCAGAGCTGAATTTTCAGCATCATTACTCCAGTCTTCAGTGTCACATGATCTTCAGAAATCATTCTAATATGCTGATTTATTACAGTTTTGCTGCTTAATATTTTTTTTGGAACCTGTGATACTTTTTTCTTTGATTCTCTGATGACTAAAAAGTTAAAAAGAACAGCATTTATTTAAAACAGAAATATTTTCTAACAATATGTCTTTACTATCACTTTTAATCCATTTAACACATCCTTGCTGAATAAAAGTATTAATTTCTTCTTAAAAAAAAAAAAGAATAAATTTACTGACCCCAAACTTTTCAATACTAGTGCATGTTGTAACACAAAATTTCTATTTTGAATAAACGCTGTTCTTTTTAACTCTTTATTTATCAAAGAGTTCTGAAAAAAGTATCACAGGTCCCAAAAAATATTAAGCGGCACAACAATTTCCAGCACTGATAATAAATCAGCATATTAGAATGATTTCTGAAGATCATGTGACACTGAAGACTGGAGTAATGATGCTGAAAATACAGCTTTGATCACAGGAATAAATTACAGTTTAAAGTATATTAAAATAGAAAACTGTTATTTTAAATTGCAATAATATTTCACAAAATTAAATTTTTTTCTGTATTTTTGATCAAATAAATGCAGCCTTAAAGGGTTAGTTTACCCAAAAATGAAAATTAGGCTGTGTTTTACTCACCCCCGAAGCATCCTAGGTGTATATGACTTTCTTCTTTCAGACGAATCCAGTCGGAGTTATATTAAAAATTGTCTTTGATCTTTCAAGCTCTATCGTTGTACTCAGAGGGTGTTGCATGCATCAGTCCAAAAGACGTGAAATAAAAAGCGCCCATCCATAAAAAAAGTGTCTCACACGGCTCCGGGGGGTGAACAAAGGCCTCCTGTAGCGAATCGATGTGTTTTTGTAAGAAAAATATCCATATTCAAAACGTAATAATCACTTTAATGTAGCTTGCGCCAGCAGTTGTACACGGAAGCAGCTCCGGCGGATGACCTATGAGTTCAGTGCTGCGCATGCGCCGGTGAGTCTCGTGAAAACCAACGTTTGTTAACAGGAGCAAAAGAAGCAAAGTTTCCTTACTTTAGCAAAGGAAAACCAGTCTCCTCTTGGCTTATATCGAAATCCTCCGACATTCTTCTTTACAAATCCTCGTTTTGTAATTCTAATTAGTGACCATTGTTTTTGTTTTGATCTCTCCGCTGCGTTTCCGCGTTCGTCACTTCTGAGCGGCGCATGCACAACGCTGAACTCATTCGTCATCCGCCTGGAGCCGCTTCTGTGTACAACAGTGAGCGCAAGCTACATTAAAGTGATTATTACGTTTTGAATATGGATATTTTTCTTACAAAATCGCATCGATTCGCTACAGGAGGCCTTTGTTCACCCCCCGGAGCCGTGTGAGACACTTTTTTTTAATGGATGGGTGCTTTTTATTTAACTCCTTTTGGACTGAAGCATGCAACACCCGCTGACTGAAATGATAGAGCTTGAAAGATCAAAGACAATTTTTAATATAACTCCGACTGGATTCGTCTGAAAGAAGAAAGTCATATACACCTAGGATGCTTCGGGGGTGAGTAAAACACAGCCTAATTTTCATTTTTGGGTGAACTAACCCTCTAATGAGCAGAAGAAACTTCTTTAAAAAAAAACATTAAAAAATCTTATTGATCCTGTAGTGTATATCACAATTACTACTAGGTTTGTTGGTGCAATTTTATTATAACACAAAAACTCATTATTATTATTATTATGATCATTTAGAAATATAAACTATATCTCGTTCTGCTATGCTGACCCTTTCTCTTATAAGCAGAGAGTATTTCAGGTTCGTATAACTGTCATGTGTGATCAGATCAGCTCAGCACTGGAGTATAATATACTGCAGACTTCACTGCATCTACACTGCCTCAAGCAAACAGAGTCTAATAAGTCTAATAGGCCATGATCAAATCATACTATCTGCTGAATTTAGGCTTGAATTAGAGGAACGTCACAGAAAGGCAGATTCTTTATTTTCTGGTCAGTGCAGCCATGAGATGCAGCTTAGACGCTTCTGAAGTCCTGCTCCAGCAACAGAGCGCTTTAATCCTTCTGAAAATTCAATAATGGATCTCTGGGAAAGAGGGCTGGGAGTCACATGACAAGACTAAGAAATCAGAATAAACCTGGACGACTCAGATCAATAGCAGTGAGTTTGATTTCGCAAGCATAATTCCCAAATAACTCATTTTGGTTATTAAAACGCTGTGGGAACATTGTTTTGAAATGTTTCTAAAACACTGAAATGTCCTGTTTTCTTGTTGTGATTATAACAATATTTAAAGGTTACAAAAATGTTTCTTACACAGTTCCACTAACTTTATTTTCACCCAAAATATGTTATTTTAACATTAAAAAACATCTTGTTTTTACTTGCAATGTCCATCAAGTAACAAACAACATCATATGAACGTTCCAAAAATGTTCTAAGAATGTTCTCACAATGTTATGAGAAGGACATTCTGAGAACTTTATTTTCACCAAAATATAACGTTATTTGAATGTTTATTTGTGATTCTCGTCGTGATTAAAATTTTATTTTGAGCGGTCTCAAACTTTTCTTTAATTTTATTTTTACCCAAAACATAACATTATTTGAATGTTTATTTTTTAATATTCTATGCCATTTTAATATTTTCTCTTCGTGATTAGAACGTTATTTAACGGTTGCAAAAATTGTTTCTTACAACTTTATTTTCACACAAAATATAACGTTTATTTTTTAATATTCTATACTATTTTAATATTTTCTTTTCATGGTTATAACGTTATTTAACTGTTACAAAAATTGTTTCTTACAACTTTATTTTCACACAAAATATAACGCTATTTAAACATTTATTTGTAATATTGTAAAAACATTCAAATGTCCAGTTTTCTTGTTGTGATTAGACCATTATTTAAAGATTACAAAAACATTTATTTAATGTTCTACTAATTTTATTTTTACCCAAAATATAACATTATATGAACTTTTAGTTCTATAGTTATAAATAGTTATAAAGTTATAAATCTAGTTATAAATCTCTATGAACGTTAAAATGTCCACTTTTCTTGTCGTGATTACGTTATTTAAAGGTGACGGAAATATTTCTTAAACATTCTACTAAATTTAATTTTCACACAAAATATGACGTTATTTGAATGTTTATTTGTAATATTCAACTTTTTTTTTTTTTATTAGAACGTGAAAGGTGACTAAAACATTTTTAATGTTCTACTAATTTAATTTTTACACAAAATATAACGTTATTTATTTGAATGTTTATTTGTAATATTCTAAGAACGTTAAAATTTACCACACATTATTTAATTTTCAGATTTCAGTTTGAAATTTTCTTCTAAAATAAGAAGTTTTATCAGGCTCCTATGTACAGATTCAGTATTTTACCTTTAATGTCAATAAATAGGTTATTTTCATTGTCATTAAAGTGAAATAACTGAATATAAATAGGGGACGTTATTTGAATGTTTATTTGTAATATTCAACTTTTTTTTTTTTTATTAGAACGTGAAAGGTGACTAAAACATTTTTAATGTTCTACTAATTTAATTTTTACACAAAATATAACGTTATTTATTTGAATGTTTATTTGTAATATTCTAAGAACGTTAAAATTTACCACACATTATTTAATTTTCAGATTTCAGTTTGAAATTTTCTTCTAAAATAAGAAGTTTTATCAGGCTCCTATGTACAGATTCAGTATTTTACCTTTAATGTCAATAAATAGGTTATTTTCATTGTCATTAAAGTGAAATAACTGAATATAAATAGGGATGCACGATATTGGATTTTTGCCGATATTTTTCAACTAATTTTGGTCGATAACCGATACCGATATATTTCCTTTTGTTTGGAAACAACACCAAGTCTCTCATGTGCAGAAATTATAAGCAAATTATTTTTAATTTTGGTTAGTTTTTAACAAGAATTATTTGTTAGAAATAAATAAACAATAACATAATTATTTTATAATGACAATACAATGAAGATTTGAAAATTAATAAACTATATTCAATCTCTGTATTTTTTTTTTCCAGAAAGATGCAGTTGTAACATTAACATTTTATTTTAAGAGTTAACATTTGTATAGCAAAAGAGTTGTAAAAATTGTGAAAATCTTTTAGAGCTCATAATTTGTTTAAAAAAATATAACATATTACACATTAATGAATAAATCAGTATATATAAAATTATTTAAAGTGTCGTTTTTATTCATGTAAGCTATAGCTTCTGACCTTTAAATCAAAACATACTCGCTATTTTATGACATCAATTACTGCTTTATTTAATCAGAAACACAGTCTAAATGTTATCTGTGTATTTTGCTTTCATTTTATTAGAAGTAGGCCAACAGCGCAATTACTGTTAACTCTATCACACACCTAACAAGTGATTCTGTACATGCTTTCACAGATTAAATGCAGCGAAACAGTGAATCTAATCATCATTAAGGCAAATCTTTGCTTCAAGAATGAGCCACACTGTTGATGTGATCTAATCATTAGCACACCATGAGCACATGTGAGTTAACGTATTCCTCTTATCGGCAAGACATATCGGCATAATTTTTCATATCGGGCCGATGCCGATATTTACATTTAAAGCCATTATCAGCCGATATCGGTCCGATAATATCGTGCATCCCTAAACATAAACATAGGAGCCTGAGAAAAATGATCATTTTAAAGGAAAATTTAAAATGGCACTTTTGCATTTGAACTCTTCGTATGAACTGTTACATAACTTTTAGTTTGAACTAGAAGAGCAGTTTCCCACCTGAGGTCGTGGCACTCGATGTACTAGCTCCATTCAGATAGAAATGATTGCTGAGGTTCAGGTCTAACCGTGTGACCGTCCGACGGTTGCCATTTTTGTCGATGACCTCTGTGTCGACTTTGGGCTCGTCTCTCGAGGAACGTTTATTTCCATCTTCCTCAGGCAGCAACACAATCCGGTGGTTAATTTGGGGACTCGGAAGTTGCGAAGACAGAGGTGATAAGACAGGAGACATGCTCTGGAGACTGTTGGCAGGAGGATAAGACACGTTGAAGAGCCCAGAGAGAGAGCTTGATGTAGGGCTTCTGCTCCAGGGATGAAGCTTAAAGCTTCTAGAGTTGGCGTCAATGGTTTTCTCAAAGAGCTTGATCTCTTCTTGTCCAGCTTGCTGGTTGCGGTGATCCACATCCAAGCTGGAACCAGATACAAGTTTCTCTTTGGAAGCCGTATGGTTTTGTTTTGCAGCCACATCATCCCTTCTCACGTCTCTTTTATTGGTTTCCAAACGTCCGAAGGTTGATTGACCTCGTTGGTTTCCCTCAATATTCCCATTTCCCACTGGTTTCTCGTACTCCAAAGTGAGCTGGCTATCAAACTCCGACGGATCCATTTCGGATTCAAAAGAATGAGGCTCTTCCATAAAATCCCAGCCGTGATCGTGGGCGATCTGGAAGTGTTCTTCCATTGGAAGAAAAGGCTCGCTGGAGACGCGTACATAAGAGCCTGACCCTGAAGCATCCCGGCCACGGAAGGAGATTGGAGTTTTGGGTGCTTTCGGAGAAAACTCAGATGCTCCACTTTGCACCTTCTTCTTTATCCTACTCTGCGAGAACTCTTCAGCGCTGTGCATCTTCTTAGAACCCAGCATCTTCAGCTTACGAACTCTTGAAGCTGCTCTCTTATGCTCTGGGGACAGAGAAAAAGCGGTGCTAACATCACCTTCCCCGTATCCTTCCAGGAGCTTTCCATCCTGGTTTCCCATTTTAATCCCATCTGCGCAGTCGCTGCATAAAGACAGGAGGTCCGTCAGCAGCTGATGGTGTTCTGCGGTGAGCCAGTTGAGCTGCGCGACCGCTTCTTTTGTCGCCTCGCAGTAATACTGGCCTCTTTGTTTAGCGTCTTCATCCTGAGGCCGGGTTTGGCCAGCTCGTGAGAAACCTCGGGATTTCCTCGTTGGGAAGTAGAGACTGATGAAGCACAGCTCCTGGATGGGTTTGTACAGACGCAGCACCGTGTGCGTGCCTTCCATTACGGGGCCCGTTTTAATTAGTCACACTCCTAAATTAAGCTGGCAGTTGTCTCGTCTCGAGTCGGGTGGACTGACACGTCCGGTGTCAGGCCGATCGAAGGCCTGTCAAAATGACGGAGGCTTTTAATGCGACATAAAGATGCATGTAGAATTGTAGATATACAACCGATTTTGGTCCCACTTTATATTAAGTGGCCTTAACTACTATGTACTTACATCAAAAAATAAGTACAATGTACTTATTGTGTTCATATTGCATTGCAAAACACTTTTGCTGCTAGTGAGGTGGGATACTGGTAAGGTTAGGGACAGGTTTTGTGGTATGGGTAGGTTTAAGGGTGGTTAAAGTGCAAGGGATGAGTCAACAGTGTAATTATAAATGTAATTAAATTAATTACAGATGTAATTACATGCAGGTATTTTTAAAATATAAGTACAATGTAAAAACATGTATGTACACGATAAGTGCATTGTACCAAATGATTGAAATACACAGCAGTTAAGGCCACTTAATATAAAGTGGGACCCAGATTTTTATCTAAAAACCTTATTGACACATTAATTATTACATAGACACAATGCTTTAAAATCCACAACAAAATCAAACGTTTCTTTAAATAATCATTTTGATTAATAGCAATTAAAAATAGGCTTTAAAGTAATCAACAAGTATTAAATTTGGCTTGCAAATGGAATTATTTTTAAAAACACAAACATGCAAAAAAAATGTATACACTAAACTTGAAGTTGTAATTTTTTTGATTTTGAAGTTGCAAATACAAATATGACATTTTACAAGAAAATACTATTTTAGTCTTTCTACTTTGTTTAATTATATGCATTAATTGCTGATTCTCTTTATTCATTTGTGAAATTTACTAGCAATTTCTGAGTAAATTTGTTGTTTTTCAGAGAATAAAATTAAAAGTAATTTTTAAAAGTAACCTTTGTACAATCATAAGCAAATATTGTCATAATCAACAGACTTATCTTGTAATATTTCACTGTAAGACATGGTTACAGGCCAGAAAATAAACTGTGGAGATGCTTTGACAAAATATTTATGAATGCACATTGACTTTTTTTTTTCCGTTTTTTTTTTCAGAGTACAAATTTAAAAGAAATTTTTAAAAGTAACCTTTGAATGATCATATATTGCATATATATATATATATATATATATATATATATATATTGCATTTATCTTGTAATAGTTTTTGCATCGTAGCTGGGGTCTTACAACTCTTTGCCAGACATGTTTAGAGGCCAAAAAAAAACTGTGGCGATGCTTTGGCAAAAATATCCATGAATGCACAACTAACAGTGGGTCTTTTGATAATGTCATTCAGTACGCTTTATACTGCTAAAGCCTTTGAACTGTATGCATAATTATTTAAATAAGCAGTTGAGTGAGTAAAGTACCCTTCATTATGAGCCTCATAATAATCAGCCATCACACACACATTATAATACACTTTAAAATAATGTGAGCTCATGCATAAGCTGCAGTGAATGTCCCTTTAAAACATGACATGACAGTTCAGCAATGATCAAACCAAAACAAATTAGTATCTTATATCAGTGCATTATAGGAGAGGTGCATTGCACAGTGGCAGTGAATAGTCTGCACTATAATGAGCATCATTTATTATGCAGAAAGTTATTTTTGCACTGCTGCATCATTGATGCTTTAAACATTCACTGCATTTCGCACAGCCACGCGATCACTTTGCATTCAACAATGCATCTTTAATGTTGCTAAAATATGATTACGATCAATTGCATTTGCATGACCTTTTCATATCTATAATAAAACACAGCATTAAGTTCTGAGTCTTTTTTTGCTGCTGTTCGTCCAGCACTATCTCATCCGCATTAACACATAATTTCAGCCTAAATTAACGTGTTTGATTTCAATAATCGAGTGTTATATGAAGTTAATAGTGCTAAACTCACCCAGTTGAGGTGCATGACGGATCCGCGTCTCTCTCTCGGAATAAAGTGCGTTCTGGAGGACAGCGCGCTCAGCCTGTGATTGACAGGCGCGCAGACCAGTTAGAGGCGGCAGCGTTTGTATCCGCGGCTGTGATTGGTTGGCTTCAAGGTGGCCCCGCCCCCATCAGAAGTGTGTCATAAAGCAAAGCAGCAGTGCTGCAGAATATCAGCAAGACAGCAGTATGGACTTAAAGGGGACAGAAGACAACATACTCCTTTAACCCTCAAGCATCCTTCGTATAGCAGTGGTCGTTCGTGGACAAATGTCCAATTTTTATTAATTTTTTTAATAAATGTCATATCACTGTCTTCGATCAAATAAAAACTATCAATTTATGCAGTTTTTTGTGATTTTTGAATTTATTTACTTCTAAAAGTACCATATTTTTAATGTAAAATGTGCTTATTTTTATGTTATGTTTAATATTTCTTATACTTCAGTAAAAAAAACAAAATAATTCCAGTAAGGTGAGTTTGGTGACATCTGGTGATATATGATGGTATAACAATATCAAAAGCCACTATATGGCTGCATATAGGCTGAAATCTATAAGCCATTGTTGTAATGTACAAGTTAAAAGTGTAGAATAAAAAAAACTAAAAGCATTTGTGTTGGGTGAGACTATACAAAGATGGCAAAATATGCTTACAGACAAATCTGACCATGCTATAACGAAAGGACAAAGTAGGAGACAGCGTAATCATTTATTTCTAACAAAAAAACAACAATTTTCAATAACTAAAAAAAGTAAAATGGAACCAAATGGTGCCAAACAGGTAAGAATAAACAATAAACCTAACAAGTAGCATGTTCCAGACATGTTTTTGTTGACATTTTCATCAATAAATCTTGCAGTAGGACTTTGATCTGACTTTGGTGTGCGTGTGTGTGTGTGTGTGTGTGTGTGTGTGTGTGTGTGTGTGTGAGTGTTTCCCTTCATTTATGTGTATGTATGATCTGCATTGTGTTGGATTTGTTGATTTTTATTGGACAATTTAAAAAAAATGCTCAGAATTGTAGTATTTCCCATTCATTTCCTATGGCTGCCCATTTTTGTCCACGAAGGACAAATTAAGGAGTTTTTTTTTCCAACCACTTAAGTCTACTGCTCAGATTAAGTAAACTATTAAAAAATAATAATAAATAAATAAAGATTTTGCCCAGATTTGTCCCAAAGGATGCTTGAGGGTTAATTCAATAAGTGCTTAACGTAAACAGAGAACATCTATCGATTTATCTATTAAATAATTATATTAACGACTAGATATCCCACAAGGTTAGTAAAACCTGAAACCATCTGAATGAAAATGAAACGCGGAAACGTTTGAGTGCGGGTTAAAAGATGACTACCTCATTATAAAACCACAGAAACTTTAAAGGAATAGTTCACCCAAAAATGAAAATTCTGTTATTAATTACTCACCCTCATGTCGTTCGCTCCAAACCCGTAAAACCTTCGTTCATCTTTACAACACAAATTAAGATAGCCTATTTTTGATGCAATCCGAGAGCTCTCTGACCCTGCATTGACAATAGGGCTGTCAAATAAAAATTTGCATTTCGAATATTTGTCGAATTCAAAATAAGAAGGCAAAAACATTGCATTCGAATTTCAGGTGTGCATCAGGCAGCATTAGATGCGACGACGATGTAGGTGTCGTTGCATTTGAATGCTTTTGTTAGCCTATCCAGCTGAAACCACAAAAAGCGGCGATGCTCATTCAAAATATTGCGGAAAAAGAGAACATCAATGCGGAGAAGATCTACGGCAAAACTGAAACCAAGCCGTTCACACAGAAGGCATATTTATTGCTTTTTCTAGAGGGACATCTATCACCATTGCACTCGTGTCTCGCACAAGAGAGCCGCATGTTTAGAAAGCCATGTAAAATTAATGTAAGACTAAGTTCAACTTTAAAAAATATCATGTCTCGAGACTTTATGGTGGCTTTTCCCCATTCCACTTCATCTCATGTTTTTAAATGAAAAAAATCGTTTTCGGTCCTTTGTATTAAACTATACATACATACATACATGCATGATGCTGTTTTGTTTCTAATTGTTTAAGCAACTTAAGCAACATTTACATTACATTTAGTCATTTAGCAGACGCTTTTATCCAAAGCGACTTACAAATGAGGACAATAGAAGCAATCAGAATCAACAAAAGAGCAATGATACGCAAGTGCTATTTATATTTGGTTTATAAACATTATTTTAAATATTATGCACTTTGTTCAAAGATGGCCTTGTTATGTTATTACTTTGAATAAACGTGCATTAATAATATCTTGCTCAAGTCGCCCTCATGTGGCCTTAGGAGAGAAGCCAAAAGCTTTTCCCCCAACTGAAATAATGCCGTTTAAATTCGAATATAATTCGAATATGATCATATTTCAGTACAAAATTCGAATTTAGTGTTTCATCCATTTTTTCAGCCCTAATAGACAGTAAAGCAGCTGAAATGTTCCCAGACCCAGACTTTGTTAAAATAGTCTATCAGTGGTCCAACCATAATTTTACGAAGCAATGAGAATACTTTTTGTGCGCAAAGAAAACAAAATAATGTCTTTAACACCTTAACTGTCCCAGGAGAGAAGAAATCATTGAATGAAGATGTTATTTTTGTTTTATTTGCACACAAAATGCATTCTCCTAGCTTCGTAAAATTACGGTTGAACCACGTCACATGGACTATTTTACAGATATCCTTGCTACGTTTCTGTAGCCTGGGAACATTTCAGTTGCATTGCTGTCTATGGAGGGTCAGAGAGCTCTCGGATTTCATCAAAAATATCTTAAGTTGTGTTCCGAAGATGAACGAAGGTCTTACGGGTTTGGAACGACATGAAGGTGCGTAATCAATCACAGAATTTTCATTTTTGGGTGAACTGTCCCTTTAAGACTGTTGTTTTTTTCATGTCAGGTTGAAGTGACAAAGTGATATTTAGCCCCTGGAATGTGAATTGTACCAAAAAACGTGTATTTTAACCCCCGGAACTCGATTTTTACCGGGGGACCTCTCTCAAAACGCGATTGGGCTGGTTTTGGGCTAGTTTTGAGTAGCAATAGGGCTGCTTTTGTTGCGAAAACCTGGCAACCCTGTGTGAGGGACACGCGCATGCGCGCTTTAAAGCTCAAACTGACGCACGTACAGTATAAATATTTACACTTACTGTAGTATCTTGAGATGACAAAACGTATTCTAATAGAAATATAAAAGTAAACAAAGCGAAAAAGTAACGTTTTGTAACTAGTTACACTCGAGTATTAATATTAGGACATATTAAAGTTAAAAATGAATAAAACTGAAGCGTTAAATCAAATGCTAACACTGTCAGGTTCTCCTGAGGTTATATGCACACTGATATAGTGTGTTTTTAATATTATTTTAATCTTTATAGGTCGAGTTTATAGATCTTTATAGGTTTACATTTACATTTTTGCATTTGTAGACGATGTTTATGCAAATTGGGAAATTTTATTGAGCTACAGGAAATACATAATGCATGAATCTATTTCTATTTCTATATTTTTATGTTGTCACACCACTAGGGTGCAGCAGAGGATCAGACATCAAGCGCTGGTTTTAACTGCATTGGCCAATACTTATGTTTTGATTGAAGAAATAGTTTATTATTTATTTAATTAATTTATACAATTTCTAGTTCTGAGCAAAACAAGGAATAAAGTGTAATAATAGTACTAAATATAACAAATATACCATATAGGACTCATATCTCACATAATTGATGATTACATTAGAATGACATGAAACCAACAAGAAACAAGCAACAATAACATCTTTCACATGCATATGCAAAGACATCAGAAAAAAAAAGATTTATAATAATAAGAAGAAAAATAAAAATCTTCTGGTTCTTTGCATTTAACCAAATAGAATATTTATTGTTTAAGAAAAAATCAAAAATATATATTTGTATGATTTATTAAGTTTATTTTCATTATTATTTCTTGTAATTGTTCATTTGTATTAGTTTTTTATTAGTACAATTTATTTGTAGTGTTTTTATTTTGATTGGTTTTATTTAAAAAAATGTAATCTTACATTTATGAAGTAATTAATTTTAAGTTACTTTTATTTTGATTGTTTTTTTTTTCAGAAATCGTTCATATTTTATATTTTAAAATTTTATACATTTAAATCTTGCAATTTTGTATGATTTATTTAGAAATATTTGCATTTTATGATTTACTCGATTTTTATATTTTAATTTTTTATTATTTTTTATATTTATACACATATTTTAAATGTTTATTATTCCATTTTTTTATAAATAAATTTTTTGTGTTTTATGTTGATTGCTTTTATTAAAAAAAATATTGATTTTAATTTTAAATTTTTATGATTTAATTTTTATCAATTTAATTTGATTTTTATTTTTGTTTTATTTTGTTTTTATTTTAAAATTGTAGATTTAATGATTTAATTTTCAGTAAGTGTTTGGTCTGTGTACCTTCTGATCATTTGATTTTCTACTTAAAAAGAAAAAGAGAAAAACAGAAATAATTCTGAGAAACAGAAATAAACAATAATTAAGCTAGAGATTCTGCTATCAATCTATATGTTTGCGGCTGCTGCCAGAAATGACTTTATTCATAACCAGTAAAACAGCATTTGATATTTACTGTATGTCATCTAAAACAGCAGAAAGAGCGGGAACTCAGTCAGTTTGATCATAAGAGTAACACAATAACAACAAAACCTTACAAAACTCTTCTGTAAAATAAAGAAAACAAACAGGGTGCACTTTCTGCCATCTCCATGTGTACCATGGTTTAACCATAGTGTGTGTGGTAAAACTGTGCTGATACAAAACAAACAAGCCTTCCACCCATCACTAAACACACAAGCAATGTCAAATTCTTAACTGAATGTTTTTTTTTTTTTGAATAGCTTGAAATTGAGTCACGAGCTTGAGTTTGAATCAGTCGCAGCGGTTCCAGCGTAAATGATTCACTCAATTGAATCGGTTCGTTCGTCTGTTCGAGTCTTCAGTCATGTTTACACGACACTGTCAGCAGCACTACTACTGGCTCAGCTCGCTAGTTTCACGACGAGTGTACATTTAAAAAAAAAAATATATATATATATATATACCTTTTTAGTAATTGTTTTATATGATTTTTTTTGTACATTTTTTTTTTTGTACATTTTTATGATTTAATTTAATTTTAGTAGGCTACGTTTGATTTGAACTTATTTAACAATATTTAAATTTTAAATTTTTATGATTTAATTCATTTTACACAGACTATAGAATAAAAGAAAATAATTAGTAGTAGTTTTTTAATTAATAAATAATATTTATTAATGCATTCATTGTGGTACTCAGTTGTTCTTGTCTTTTTATTTATCACTGAAATCATTTTTGAAGTTCAATCTAGGGAGCAATAAAAAGAAAGAAATAAACTGTTTTCCCAGATGAAAAATATGACCCTGGACAATAAAACCATTTATAAGGGTTTTGTTGGCTATTGCTACAAATATACCCCAGCGACTTAACACTGCTTTTGTGCTGCAGGGACACACACGAGTTTTTACATTTTAAATACATTTGAGTTTTTTTAAATGCACACAGTATATCTGCTGTTAAGTCATCTTCGTGCAGCACAGATCAGCTGTTGCAGTGTTTATTAGTGCGGTTATAAATAACCTGATGGTGCTCTCAGTGTTCTGCTGAGGGTGATTCAGTCGACAGACAGACGGCTCTAGTGTCTCCAGAGTCTCATCGACCGCTGCTTCTTAAAGGTCTCTCAGCACACGAGGCCAAACTGACTAGTTTGCTAATAACAGAATGTCACATTAGGCTTAACTGGAGCGTCAGCTGCTGCTGAGAGACGACTGAAGGAAACGAGCCGCTGTCGCCTGCAGCCAAAACCAGATCAGACCAGACCAGACCAGACCGAGCCGTAATTAGGTTCCTGTGTGCTGCGGGGCCCAACACCCTTCACTGAGCGTCTGGGACAAAACACACGTAAATATGTGATCAAACACAGTAGACTGATCAAAAGAGAACAGTGTGAGTGCTGTATTACTAAATTCATCTGTTGTTTAGGATCTGGTCTCGTTTGACAGATGAATCATGGACGGTTGTGTGACGCCTTCATCTTCAAAAACTAGACTCAGATGACATTAAATACAGTTCATATGCAGATGAATATGATTCGAGCTGAACACTGTGTGTTTACCAAGCTCAACTAAAACTAGTGGTTATTTTTTATGGTCATTTTAGTGTTGTTGTTTTGTTTTGTTCTTAAAAGAAATTGCATGTGCTTTTGTCATTATTAGTTATTCATTAATAATTAATTATAATTTATAAAATTATAACTTGATTATAGTTACTAGTAAAATATAAGCAAATACAGGAAATATAAGTAAAATACAAGCAAAATAAAAGAAATATTTAATTTAGCTTTTATTTCATTTTAATTTCAGTTTTAGTTTTTCAGTATTTAAGCATATTTGTATTAATTGCCAAGGCAACATTTCTATTTATTATTTTTATTATAATAATAATTTTTTTTTTTTGTTTAAAATTAAGGTGTACTAAAACCAGTGTATATTTTTCATGGTA
Organism: Sinocyclocheilus anshuiensis; assembly: GCF_001515605.1. NCBI lineage: Eukaryota > Metazoa > Chordata > Actinopteri > Cypriniformes > Cyprinidae > Sinocyclocheilus > Sinocyclocheilus anshuiensis. The sequence continues at coordinate 269,608 of NW_015540100.1, read as the reverse complement.
ATTTTTTAATTAATTAAATTACAAGTAATTTAAGTAAAATACAAGTAAAAAAAAAAAATCATCTAATATTAATGTATATATTTGTAATATGTATAGGTTTTGTGTAAGTTTTTCCATTTTTCATCTTATAATTTTTAGATGTAAAATTCTCCAGCTCGTTACAGCAGGATGGATTCTGATTGGGTGTCAATGTTTGTATCATTCATCAGCTGGAAAAAAATTGTTTTGAAAGTGATTCCAACGATATTGTTGCTCTGTGCCTTTATCGCTATAGCTGTGGTGTGGACTCTGCTATTCTGTAATACTGAGAATGATTTTTAGAACTATATCTTTATCGTTAACTTTATAGTTATCGTCCTTGGTGTGAACGGGCCTTTACAGTTTGGACTACTCATGTTTCATCTGGTTAGAGATGGTTCCAATGCCGCATTATTTGTTTTACTTCTTTTATCAGAAAGTAACAAAGCGATGAAGATTAAGAAAGTGAATGGCTTCGTCGTGACCAAGAAAGCAGAATATGTTACAGTGAGGAACATAAAGAAAAGGGGTACCTTCTTCCAGAACAACAGACCGAAGCCTGTTGGGATCTCAGCATGGCCTGAGATGGACCTCAGCGTTCCAGAACCAGAACCTGAAGAGCAACTGGTTGATTCTCCTGAATGTGAATGGAATCTGGTTGATTCGGTGGAACTTTATGCCCTGAGTCCAAGCGTTCCTGAGCTGGACCCTGAGGTGGATCTGGATGATCCTCCTGAACGTGAATGGGATGCGGTTGATTCAGTGGAGTTGGACGCCCCGGGTCCAAGTGTTCCCAAGCCACAACCTGAATGGGATCTGGCTGCTGCAGAGAAATCATGTGCACCGGGTCCAAGCATTCCTGAGCCAGAATCTAATGTGGAATCTGAGCTTTCAAGGTTGGAAAACTACGTCCTTCTAAATGTGTTCCAACTGGAGGATCGTTTGAAGAAATGCACACTGCTCAAAGAAAGACATGTGACTAACGTCTGGCCCAGGGTCTTCATCGGAGATGAGTAAGTCTGCAACACAACTGTATTTCTCTCATTGTTCTGTCATCTGTGACCCTGCAGCACAAAAGCAGTGTTAAGTCGCTGGGGTATATTTGTAGCAATAGCCAACAATACATTGTATGGGTCAAAATTATAAATTTCTTTTATGCCAAAAATCATTAGGATATTAAGTAAAGCTCATGTTCCATGAAGATATTTTGTAAATCTCCTACCGTAAATATATCAAAACTTAATTTTTGATTAGTAATATGCATTGCTAAGAACTTCATTTGGACAACTTTAAAGACCATTTTCTGTGCATGAGGTCCATGAAAGACTAACCCAGGCCGCTGTGTTCTTGTGCAGAGACATCGCAACAGACCGAGATGCGCTGCAGGAGATGTGCATCACTCACGTCCTCAACGCTGCAGCCCCAAAGAAGGACCTGAAGTATTACTTGGGAACATTTAATGATGAAGACATAGTAGGATAGGTCAATACAAGGTCCAGATATTACAGAGGCTTAGATATCAATTATTACGGCTTGCCTACAGCGGACAGACGCTGTTCTGACATCAGCAAGTACTTCGTGCTAGCTGCCAAATTCATTGACAAGGCCCTGGATAAGCGAGCGAGTAAGCTGAGACACAAACACACTCCATTTCTCATCTTTTATCAAGTGTTCTGCAATCTAAGAATGAGGTTTTGACCGTCTTTCTGTTTTTATTTCCTCAGGTAAGGTGCTGCTTTGCTGCAAGCAGGGTGTCGAGCACTCAGCGACTCTGTTTCTGGCGTATCTGATGATCTGCCATGACATGATGGTGGAGGAGGCTATTGATCACGTCATGAAGTCGAGACGCATCAGGCCCTCCAGAGACGTCCTGAAGAAGCTGGTGCTACTCAATGACCTTGTGCAGCAGAGAAAACTAAAGCTGCAGGACATAAAACAGGCAGAAAGAGGAAAACATGGAATCCATAAAATTCTCACACACTCATGCAATCCATAAAAATAGGGCACAGTATTGTATTAATTTGAAGGAATTTATTTTTTGAATTCATATTTAATTTTTAGAGGTGTTTTACCTGTATTTTTAAATTGCGCTGCGTTTTAGGGTTAACGGTAATGTCCGTAAAATTAATGGATAATGTCCTGATAATGAGCTGCCAGTACTTTTTTTGATTTATTTCTTACAGTCTAGATGAATACGTGCGCAGCTAAAAACAAAACAGAGCACAGATAAATAAGTTAAAATAAAATAGCACAGACAAAAAATGATGTATATATAAAAAATTGAGCAAAATGGAAATAATCATTTTTAAAAAAGCCCTTGCACGTAGTTAAATAAAATATTGAAATTAATATTTTTTTTGTACTTTTAATGTAGTTTTGTTTTTCTTACAGTGCAGATGAAGAATTGCACAGATAAAAACTAAATAGAGCACGTTAAAAAAACAGCAGATGTAAATAAGTAATAAAAAAATAATATTGTGTAAAAATATATATACATAAATGTGAGCAAAATCAGAAATCGTCAGAAATCAAATCTCTGCAGTTGAATAAAGTATTACAAATATAACATTTTATGAAGTGTTGTTGTTGTCAGTGTTGCTGATTTCTGAATTCCATCATTCCTTAATCAGCTTATGATATGTTTGATTTAATACTCGTTTTTAAAAAGATTAAATCAATCAAAAGTGCCAGTAAATACATTTATAATGTTACGAAAGATTTCTATTTCAAATAAATGCTGTCCTTTTGAACTTTCTATTCATCTGTGAATCCTGAAAAATAAAATGTATCACAGTTTCCACAAGAATGATTTCTGAAGATCATGTGACACTGAAGACTGGAGTAATGATGCTGAAAATACAGCTGCGCATCACAGAAATACATTACAGTTTAACAGATATTCACTTAGAAAACAGCTATTTTACATTAAAATAATATTTCACTGTTTTACTGTATTTTTGATCAAGTAAATGCAGCTTTGGTGAGCAGAAGAGACTTCTTTCAGTAACATCAAACCATTCAACACTATATGAAAATAACTGAGCAGCACAAATGTGTGTGTGTGTGTGTGTGTGTGTGTACTGAATGACTTGAGGAACAGCTGTGACACCTGGTCATTCTGTGTCTCATCCAGTGTTCATTGCTCTTTATGTGCAATCATTCATTTTATTGTGTTTCTTTAACATAAAAGCACTGCAGGTCTCATGAATCCACCTTCCATCCATCTTTTCTTCTTCAGAATAACTTCTTTTATTTCCACACCAGGAACACAAATTAAAAAGGTAATAATAGTCAGATTATGATTTCACTTTAACTTCACTGAGGAATAATTCACCCAAAAATCATCATCTCACCCTGACTTTGCTGAAACACAGATGATTCTTCCTCAAGCTCTCGAATCTCATTCACATCTTCACATGCTGTAGAGCTGCTTTACTGCTGAAATTACATTTTTCATAATTGATCAATTGTTCAACATTAACACTGTTATTTTCCTTTTCATTTCTGCAGCTCTACAGAAGAAAATGGTCATTATTCAGTTGAATTCAGTTCAAGTTTTGTTCTCATTCGATCGAGTCTGTGCAGGTAAATCCATAATATGACTGAATATTAATTGTATTTTAAGCCCCAAAATGTCTCATATTCCCATCAACACTCAGATAAATGTGTGAATGTTCATGACACCTTCAGCTCATCACTGGTGTGATCTGCAGCAGTCCATGTCTGTTCTTCATCTTACTCTAATGGGTTGAGATCAGTTGATGAAGCTGATGTGTGTGTGTGTGTGTGTGTGTGTGTGTGTCGTCTGTTTCAGTCCCATCCGATGGTTAAGGCTGTGGATCTGCATCAGTCTGCTGTGGGTTAATGAAGGTTTAAATGTCACTTACAGCCTGAAGGAAACACTAGAAAACGTTTGATCAGCATCTAATCTGCAGGTAAATCCATAATATGACTGAATATTAATTGTATTTTAAGCCCCAAAATGTCTCATATTCCCATCAACACTCAGATAAATGTGTGAATGTTCATGACACCTTCAGCTCATCACTGGTGTGATCTGCAGCAGTCCACGTCTGTTCTTCATCTTACTCTAATGGGTTGAGATCAGTTGATGAAGCTGATGTTCAGATGAGGGACAGACGGGCGTCTGTGAGATGAACTGTGCAGCATCAGCAGCAGCGATCCAGCGCTGGACTCGCTGAAGAAGAGGAGAAGCTGCTGAAGGTCTCGCTGGTTTTTTATTGCACTGATGGAGCGTGTGATCGTCCTCCACACAGAGCAGCACCGCCGGCACTCACTGATTAACACAGAGCGACAGGACGGGGTGCCTGACATTTCCTGTAGCGTGCATGTGTGTGTGTGAGCAGCAGATGGTGTTCAGTGCTGGACATGAGACGCATCAGAGGAGCGTTTAGGATTCACATTCACTTCAGTAGCTCACAATCAGATGTGTTTTTTGAGGCTGAAGCTCATGGTCTGTTTATAATCGTACACACTTTCACACTCTTACTCTCACACTCACACATACTCTCACACACTCACATGTACACACCCATGCATGCACACTCACACACTCTTACTCACACTTGTACTCTTACACACTGACATGCACACACTCTTACCCTCGTACTCTCACACAATCACATGCACACATTCACTCACGCACTCACACACTTTTACTCTCTCACTCTCACTCATACTCGCTCACACACTCATGCACACACTCACTGTCACACACGCACACACTTTTAGTCTCACACTTTCACATGCTCACACACTCTTACTCTCACACTCTCACTCATACTCTCTCACACACTCTTACTCTCACACTCTCACTCATACTCTCTCACACACTCATGCACACACTCACTGTCACACACGCACACACTCTTACTCTCACAATCTTACTCGTACTCTCACACAATCACATGCACACATTCACTTTCACACACTCACTCACATGCTTACTCTCACACTCTCACTTGTACTCACACACACTCACATGCGCACACTCATTTTCACACACTCTTACTCACACTCATACTCACACACACTCACATGCACACACACTCATGCTCACACACTCTTACTCTCTCACACACACACACATACCATTTTCAGTTAGCTCTGTGACCAACGAAAGTTTAAGATTAGTGCTTGTTTTGTCTTCACAAACAAACACAACTTTTATGAATTTTGAAATCTAAGGGCCAGATTTACTATCAGCTTGCACCAGCGCAAACCCTCATTTGGCCTTAAAAACTACTGTCAGGATTTACTAAAGGCACGCAGTGGGAAATTAGCGCTGAAAAGGCGTGGACAGAGTTATTTTTGCGACTCACCTTATTGAATATGCATTTGTAGGAGTTTCCCCTTTTGATCTGTAAATTTATGGAAGGAGAATACTTAAATTAATCACATTTTCTAACGCCTAAAAAAGCAGGTACATTGCTCCGGTCATTATGGAAATGAGATGTTGTGTCTGTGTTCTTTAATATGCGCATTTTCTGTAAATCACCCACAGAATTTTCCCCTCCTATCGGCGCCTTTATGGAATTGCGGTCTAACGCTAATTTGCCCTCTTTAGTGAAACTGGCCCTAAACGCAGAAGTAAAGAGCTAAACGTAGACTATAAGCAAACTGTATCACAATCACATGACCTCAACATCACCACCATTAATCTTCAACAGCTCATTCAGCTATTATTATTTAAGTGTTTTTCCTGATTGAGTGTGAATCATTTGAAAAATAGTTTGAAAGTAGACAAAGTAGATACACAGTAGGCTATATGTTTTTACTCTTTGTATTGATTATTATTTGTTATATGTTCAATTTATGGATTTGACTGTAATGATGGACAGGCATCTCTTATTAACTGTTTTAATAACGTTTTTACTTACTGGTGGTTGAACATCCCATATGCAAAATATATTTTCATATATTTTCTTTTTATATATTTTCAAATATTTTTCCAAATATACAAAAATGGCCAAAAATGTTGTATTTATGTAAACATATGTGACCCTGGACCACAAAACCAGTCTTAAGAGTCAATTTTTCAAAATTGAGATTTATACATCATCTGAAGCTGAATAAATAATCTTTCCATTGATGTATGGTTTGTTAGGATAGGACAATATTTGGCTGAGATACAACTATTTGAAAATCTGGAATCTGAGGGTGCAAAAAAATCTAAATATTGAGAAAATCATCTTTAAAGTTGTTCAAATGAAGTTCTTAGCAATGCATATTACTAATCAAAAATTAAGTTTTGATATATTTACGGTAGGAAATTTACAAAATATCTTCATGGAACATGATCTTTACTTAATATCCTAATGATTTTTGGCATAAAAGAGAAATGTATAATTTTGACCCATACAATGTATTGTTGGCTATTGCTACAAATATACCCCAGCGACTTATGACTGCTTTTGTGCTGCAGGGTCACAAATGTTCTACCAAAATATTTTTTTAAAATATTTTTAAACATATATTTAAAATATAAATTTTAAATTTAAAAAAATGTTGCAATCCATATTTATTTCAGTCCAGGAATATATTTAGCATATGTTTAAAATATATTTTGGCCAGTAGAAATATGGGATTAAGCAGCTTCAGACGGATCTTTGATTCATGCGTCTGAGATCTGGAAGAAGACGGTGTCTGTGTTAACGAGCCGTGTTTAACATTCATAAGTCAGGTGTGTTTTCAGGCTAAAGCAGATCTGCTGCATTCAGAAACACAGTGATCTTTGGCTGCTTAGGAAGGATCCTCATAGTCAGAAATGATTTGATACATTGTATTGAGTTCTTCTAAGTTTATAACTGCCTGCACGTCATTTTCAGGTTTAGTCCATATTTTGGTTGAGATTGTATTATCAGTTTGTGTTTGGTTTTTTGTTAATGTTATTATTATTATTATTATTATTATTATTATTATTATTATTATTTATTGTATACTTTTATTTTAATGGTAAATTTTATTACTGTTGATATAGTATAACAAATAATAGTAATTGTATATAATAATAATAATAATAATAACAATACAACAATTATTTATAATAATACATGAAATTTAAAATTTGAATTTAAAATTAAAATTTAGAGTGTAAAGACCTGCGACTACACCGAGCAACGAAATCACCAAGGCACTTAAGTATAATTTTTATCGTCCCTGTACACACTCTCCGTTTCTGTCCTCTCTTTTCCACCTCTATCATGTGTTTCCAACACATTCCGGTTGTCTCTCGACAACGCTCTAAGGTCACACGCAGACGGCAACGCAATGTTGCTAACCTGCATCCTCTCTCTACATCCTCTACTGCACCTCTTTCTTTCTCTGTGGGTCTCTGGAATTGTCAGTCAGCTGTCAACAAAGCAGACTTCATTTCTTCTTTTTCTTTAAACTCCACACTCAGCATCTTGGGCTTGACTGAGACCTGGATTCGTCCAGAAGACTCAGCAACCCCAGACTTGGTATTACAACCACTTCCTGTGTCTGTTTGCCTCTTTAAGAAGAATCGCTTTATGTATCCCCAACTGTAAGTCGCTTTGGATAAAAGCGTCTGCAAAATGACTAAACGTCAATATAAAAGTAATTTAAAACAATTGTTGTTGTTGTTACTATAGGATAATAATAAAAAAGTAATATTATTTAATAAATAATACTAATTTAAAATAATATATAAAACAATTAATTTTAATAATAAATAATATTGTTGTTGTATAATGAAAAATTATAATAATAATAATAATAATAGTTATATAATTGTTTGTTTATTGTAATATATTAGTATTAGTGTAGTATAATAACAAATTATGGTAATATTTTTATATAATAATAATTATTATTATTATTATTATCATCACTGTATAATAATAAATATTTTATATAATAAAATATATATGTTATAATGTAAATGTAAAAATATATGCAAATAAAATATGTACACAATTTAATTATTATTATTATTAAAGTGTAATAATAATTGTTGTTAGAATAATATATAATTTTACAGTATATAATATTGATTATTTACAGTAATGTATACTTTTATTTTAATAATATTAATAGTAATGTATTATTATTATTGTTACTGAATAAAGAATTATTATTTTTTATGTATAAACGTAATTCTAGTTCTAAACACATTAATTCTGTGAATGCTGAGAGCTGTTTAAACGTCACGTTGAAACACACACACACACGTATAACACCGCAGCTGTAGGAATGAATGAATGAATGAATGTCTTGACATTTAGCAGCACATGAAGTCAGTGACTCTATTAGATTCATATCTGTGTTAATAATGCATGAGCTGCAAAGGCCACACAGATTTCCTCGCCGCGCGCTTCCTTCAAGAACAAGAACGTCTGAGCGAGGAGACGAGAAATTACAGTCATTGTGGTCAGTTTCTCAGAAAACAAGGCTTCAGTCATTTGGCATCTTGATGTTGAATTGTTTAGATGTTTGCACTGGAAAACAAGACAAACCCCCGATTGAGATGCTGCTGCTGTATTAACACTGAGAGCAGCCTCTACACAGAAGCAGCTCCAGTGTGACGGGCTTCCAGACCTTTGTTCCTGATGCTGTCTCGCTGGACGCTCACACGTTTATTTCATGAGGGCAGAAATCAGGTTAGAATCACATTAACCTTTCAAGCGGCTTCTAGTGCGCAAAAAACACCATTCGGACTCCAAAACACTTCAGTGGGAAGATACCCGGAGATCCGGCGCAGTAAGCGCTTTCTTCAAGTCAAGCCAGAAAAACTAGTTCTGTAACTAGTCTTGTTTGGGTGGTTGGTTCGAAAGGGTCCTCCTAATGATAAATGATCATATATTTAGTCTTTTAAGTCTGCGGCTACATTTACATGAGCATTGTTTTCAGATTATATTTTGGTTGACTCACCTGTATTATCGCTTTGTGTTCTCTTAGTTAAATATTTGTATTTTATTAATAATAATAATGTTGTTGTTATTTATAGTAATATATACATTTTTTGATAATTATTTTGTTGTTGCTATTATAGTATTACAATAATTAATACACTTATATAGTAAGAAAAATACTTTTAAACTCTAACTGCACTTTTATAATATAATAATAATTATTATTTTTATTTATAATATGAATATTTTGATAACAATTATTTTGTTGTTGCTGTTATATTATTACAATAAATAATACATATATAGTAATAAAAATACTTTTATACTGTAACTGTACTTTTGTACTATAATAATTATTATTTAACAATTATTATTTTTATTTATAATAATATACATATTTTGATAACAATTATTTTGTTTTATACACCACCACCACCAACCAATAGCAATTTGTACCTGATAAAATAATGTACAGTTTGACATTACCAGAAAAATGTATTAATTATAGAAATTTGATTTACATCATTTCTTAATATGTTATTTATTTCCATGACTCGAAGTCTAGAAATCACAATTTTAAGATTCAAACATTTTTGGTGTAGAAATTAATATTTTAAAATAATTTATACAATAATTAAATTCTGCAATTCTGTAAATATTATTTGTTTTTTTTTTAACTCACAAATGGCAATTTCGCAGCAATGTCTAGCTTATTTCTAACTTTCATAACTAGAAAAAAGTAATGAATTAATTAATTGCAGACTTTTATGATGTCATTATATTTTATTATTTTCCATGATTTAATAATGTCTAGAACTCTTTTTAAGTTAAGTTGATATATGAATATAATTCAATAAAATAAAATAACTGATATAGTAAGAATTAAATTCCATAAGTTTATGGGTTTCAAGAGCTTAATTGTCCAGTAGATTGCACGGAATTTTTACAGGTTTTATTTATTTATTTATTTGCTTGTTTGTTTATGTTTACGTTTGTTTCACCGATCAATAACAGCAGGGAAAAACCTGTATAAATGATTTTTATTTTTATCAAATGAAAAGCCTGACCCAGGTAACCTGCTTCTCGACAGTTGTTGAGCTAACAAAATAAAATAAGAAATATGATGCCAGTTTGCATCTCGATTTTCAAAGTCAAAGTCATAATGCATTTGAGAGATGCTTTCATTAAAAGTGTCTTGCATTGCATTCACAGCGAACATCATTCACGCTTTCTGTTTCTGTGTCGGTGTGTGTTCGTCGTTTCATCACAAGAACTGAACAAGACCTGCAGGAATATGCAGAAGATGTCATTATATATCATATAATACTCATTTCTGTCGTTCAAACAGGTGATTGATGGACTTTGATGGAAAGCCGAGGCGAGAAGTTTTCTGACCCATTTATGAGGTAGTGACCCGTGCAACCTGCTGGCGTCTCTTATGAAATATGAATTATGATGATCTGAAACTGAAGTTGAACCCGAAGCTCTGACTCAGCCTCCGCAAAGACAAAAGCTCGCTCATCTCAACACGAGCACCGCACATTCCATGTGTTCATGACTGTCTTACATCTTAAAAGTCAGGAAGATGTGCTGAAAAATGACCGTTCTGCATGAGTTTCTTTTGGGGAATGTATTTTGAATGTGAAAATACACTGCAAAAGATGTCGTTTTTTGTCTTGTTTTCTAGTATAAATATCTACAAATTCTGGAATTAAGATGCGCTTACTTGACAAGTAAAATGACTCAAGATATTATGTCTTGTTTTCTGAAAAAAATATACAGATTTTGTTAGTTTTTGCTTAAAACGAGTAAAAATATTCAGTTCAATTCAAGTTTATTTGTATAGTGCTTTTCATGATACAAATCGTTGCAAAGCAGCTTTACAGAAAATTAAGTCTTGTTTTTGTCTTGTTTTCTGAAAATATTATCCAAATTTGTTACTTTTTGCTTAAACAAGTAAAAATATCTGCCAGTGGGGTAAGAAGAATAATCTTGTTTAGCCTTTGAATTAAGATGGTTTTTCTTACCCCATTGGCAGATATTTTTACTTGTTTAAGCAAGAACTAACAATATTTGGATAATATTTTCAGAAAACAAGACATATCTTGAGTCATTTTACTTGTCAAGTAAATGCATCCCGATTCAATAATTTTTTAAAGATATTTATACTAGAAAACAAGACAAAAATACTAAGGAAGAAAATAATTTTTTGCAGTGTATGATTTTGTTACTTGCTTTAACCCTCACTTTTTCTCTAATGGAATGAATTTACTATATTTTAGTTTGATAATGTATTTTATTTCATATTTTGTATTTTTAGGGAATTTTATGGTACTAAATTATATTTATGCAGTAGTTATGATCCATTAATCGTTTTTTGAGCATAGACTTGAAAATGAAATTTCCAACATAAACTGTGGTAAATCTTTGGAGCACAAAGTTTAGTTTTATTTCTTCTGCCAAGATGACACTTGGCAGATTATTGCTGAAGTGAAGAAAGTAAAATAAAAGTGAAAAATGTATGGAACTTTAAGTTTATTCGTATGAAAAATGCAAAAAGCACTAACAAAAAAATGTTCTAAATTTGAGGTTGACATCACAAAAAATGAGCTTTCAGTAAGACTTTGTTTGGCTGCAGCACCAAACCTTTCCACTACAATACATTCACTTCCCATTCATTTCAAATGTGAACAGTGTAACAGATTTTTTTCTGGACTGTTTAACCGCTTGTAATCATATCCATGATTTTTATTTTATTTTATTTTATTTTCTTTTGTGTGCGTGTGTGTGTGTGTGTGTGTGTGTGTGTGTGTGTGTG
>NW_015540100.1:247122-257583 GCF_001515605.1 Sinocyclocheilus anshuiensis | reverse complement strand
TGTGTGTGTGTGTGTGTGTGTGTGTGTGTGTGTGTGTGTGTGAGTGTGAGTGTGTGTGTGTGTGTGTGTTCACGTTGCAAGTGCCAAATCTTTTACCATGCTTCATACCATTCCTATGAAAAGAATATGTACAATTTTGGGGTCAAAAATTAGCACCTGAGGGTTATGTTTTAACTATTCATCAATATCTTGCTCATTACGTTTACATGCTAAATAGGTTACATTTAATGTGGGCTACAGCAGCTGTGGATTTTAGCTGAAATAGATGAGATCGGTTGGTTCCAGAGCCGCCATTCAAGTAGTTGAAACAACCTAATTTATTTTTGAGTAATCAACATAAAAACGTGTTTATGCTGCTAATTACCTTATTTATTACAAACTATTTTGTTGGTCGAATTCAATGAATTTCATTGAAAGTTGTCATAACTCAAAAAGATTGACGCAAACTGTTGTATTTTTTAATTTACTTTTATTAGTTTATTTTTTCAAGCCAAAACATTTGTTTTATAGTGTGTGCGTAACGTTTAGCTGATGTTCACACGTTTGTTTTAGTTGTTCGTTTATGTATGTGCAAATTAACTCATGACACATTATGCCGAGTTCACACTGCTGTTGTGTTTGTGTTGTGATGAGTGTGTTGTGTTTGTGTTGTGATGAGTGTGTTGTGTTTGTGTTGTGATGAGTGTGTTGTGTTTGTGTTGTGTTGTGATGAGTGTGTTGTGTTTGTGTTGTGTTGTGATGAGTGTGTTGTGTTTGTGTTGTGTTGTGATGAGTGTGTTGTGTTTGTGTTGTGTTGTGATGAGTGTGTGTGTGTTGTGTTGTGTTGTGATGAGTGTGTTGTGTTTGTGTTGTGTTGTGATGAGTGTGTTGTGTTTGTGCGGTAGGAGCGCTACACCTGTCCGTGTCTGGCGTCTCACCCGCTGGAGAGCAGCTTCGTGGCTCAGACCAACGGCGGCTACATCGCCCTGTTCTCCGCGCAGCGGCCGTACAGGATCAACAAGAGACGCCGCTACGAAGGACACAAGGTCACATGATGGAGTGTTTCACTGACATATAAAAGGGTCATGACATGAGAAATCATATTTCCCTTGATCTTTTGGCATATAAAAGCTCTTTGTACCATTAAAACATCCTGCAAGTTTCATAGCGTAAAACGTCCTCCTCCTTATAAACAAAGCATTTATTTAATCAAGCTCCAGAAGCGGCTCGTTTGGATCTGAGGTGCAAGGTGACGTCACAGGGCACCGACATTTGCATAAACTCCGCCCCCAGAGTGACACGTCGGCATAGGCCCCACCCACTGGCGTTCAGTCGCTAACGGCTTGATCAGCTGAATGCGAGCGTCTCGTCAAAAGCAAATAGAAACTACAATCACTGCGCTATCTTGTCTACACTGGATACAGTAAACAGATGCGGTTCTCTTTCTGACACAGTCCAGCGCTCGAGTACAGATATCAGAAGGATCCCAGAGTAAGGAACAAGTGAACAGTTTATTTTAATGGCATCTCGGATCGTGTCGGAGGATTTTGTTTTGTAATCGAGGCACAGTGTCACGGAGAGTCACAAAGAAACGTGTGTTGAGAGATGAAGCGGTGCTAGATCTGACTGCAGCTGCAGCACAAATAGGGGTGCTCCGATTGACCGGCTACCGATCACAATCGGCCGATAATCACGTTGGGATGATCGATCGGCGGTCTCTAAAAAGGCCGATCTCATAAAACCGATCTCAAGCTGATGACGCTGCCGTGAGAGCTTTGGCTCGACATGCAGCGTGCACCGTCTCAGACTCTGTCCGGCGCGGGTGAAATCATTATAATGCTGAAGGTGAGGTACAATTCATATTTAAATAATAACTTATTACCATTAAATAACTTATAAAATAATTTGAAAATGTTTCTGTGAGACATAATTTCACAAACAGTGTGAGTGAATCACCGCGCACGCTCTTTCTCTCTCCGAATACGCAAATGGCTTCAAATCAGCACATCATGTCTGTCTATAAGCGAGCTGCACAGTCGACACAGGAATTGTCACTTGCACAATCGAGGGTGTCACATCGTCACTAAAGTCTATAAATTGCATTTTTTCTTTTTAATTCTTGCCAGTGTTTAAACCAGGGATCCTCAAATCTGGCCCACGAGATCCACTTTCCTGCAGAGTTTAGCTCTAACCCTAATCAAACACACCTGAGCATGCTAATCAATGTCTTCAGGATCATTAGAAAATCACAGGTAGGTGAGTTTGATCAGGGTTGGAGCTAAACTCTGCAGCACATTGGCCCTCCAGGGCAAGATTTGAGGAATCCTGGTTTAAACCATTCAGCGCTCGCGCGCTCTCCTGGAGACTGCGCTCATGCACACTCACAGCGCACACACATAACGCCAGGTACATTACTCTGTTTGCAGTGCGTATGTGGTGTGTATTTTTTCCGCGCTCATGATAACGGACTCAAGCTTTCCCGCTGGGGTTGCGGTCCGGCAGTGTGTTCAGTGTGTTCATGTTACATGATAAAAAAGAAGGCTTTAAAAAGATGGGTATCGGTGATCGGCTCGGCAGATACTGCTTTCTGTGATCGGCGATCGGCCTCAAAAACCCTGATCGGAGCACCCCTAATCACAAACCATAAGTACATGATTTCACAATGCTTTGTCTGGAAATGACCGTTTTATTTTTGAAACACTCAAAACATGCAATAGTGAGGGGCGTTGATACTGTTTCCTATGAAATGATGTTAGCCAATCACAACAGCAGCTGATTACTGAGAAGCCTTAAAGGACACGCCCCTTAAAACAGGTCATTTTAGACAGAGGGTCAGAATGAGGGTCATTTTTCCACATATTTGTTTTTTTGTGTGTGTGTGAAAAACTTTAACATTATAAGTAAACCTCTAGGAACATGTTAAAATGGTAAAAAAAATCCATGTCATGACCCCTTTAACTCCAGCGGCAGTTCCAGAGAAGATGGTGTGACTGATTTAATAATTGTGATGTTGTTGTGGTTTGCAGGTGGAGGGTTTTGCAGTGCATTGTGGGTTCTCTGCGGACGGAAGCGTTCTGGTCTCTGGCAGTTCTACAGGTTCTGTGCACTTCTATGACTTCCAGAGCTCACGCAGCCTGAGCACGCTTCACGCTCACCAACACGCCTGCGTCTGCGCCGCGCTGCATCCCATCATTCCCGCCGTCACGGCCACGTGTGATTGGACGGGAGAGATCAAGGTCTGGAGCTGATCAGCTGATCGCTCAGTGTTTGATAACGATGGACACCAAACTCTGATTCAATTTGAAGCTTGTCCTCAGTGAGGATTATGGGTAATCAAATCAAATCAATATATGATGTTAAACTGTAAAATCCACTGAATGTTACATGGTTTCTTGTTTGTTTACTTTTATACTTGTTTTTTTGTGTGTCCTTAATAAAACTGATATGATAGTTAATTTACATGTGGAAGCATGTCGTCATATTTTTCTATACACTACCAGTCAAAAGTTTTATTTTTAATATTTTTTAAAGAAGTCTCCCCAAAAAAAAAAAAAAGTATACTGACTCCAAGCTTTTGAATGGTGGAGTGTATAATGTTACGGAAGCTTTTTATTTCAGATAAATCTGATCTTTGGATCTTTCTATTCTTCAAAGATTACTGAAAAAATGTACTCAACTGTTTTAAATATTGATAATATTGATGAATAGAAAGTTCAGAAGAACAACATTTATCTGAAATAGAAATATTTTGTAGCATTATAAATGTCTTTATCATCACTTTTGATCAATTTAAAGCATCCTTGCTAAATAAAAGTATTAATTTCTATAATTTCTTTCCCAAAAAAAAAAAAAAAGTATACTGACTCCAAGCTTTTGAATGGTGGAGTGTATAATGTTACGGAAGCTTTTTATTTCAGATAAATCTGATCTTTGGATCTTTCTGTTCTTCAAAGATTACTGAAAAAATTTACTCAACTGTTTTAAACATTGATAATAATCAGAAATGTTTCTCGAGCAGCAAATCAGCATATTATACTGATTTCTGAAGATCATGTGACACTGAAGACTGGAGTAATGATGCTGAAAATACAGCTGCGCATCACAGAAATACATTACAGTTGAACAGATATTCACATAGAAAACAGCTGTTTTAAATAGTACAAATATTTCACAATTTTACTGCTTTCGCTGTGTTTTGGATCAAATAAATGCAGGCTTGCTGAACAGAAGAGATTTGACTGGTAGTGTATATTTTATAAATTTTTCATTATAACGTATTGTATTTAAATATACTCATCAATTCACTAAGAAATGAGAATGACGTCAAAACAGTTCCATCGTTCAGATTTATTTAGTAAAGAAAAATACAGCAAAAATATAGAGACATGCGTCTAGAATTCGTTTCTCCTTTAGTGAGGTAGAAAGAGGAAAACACACACAACCGCCGTTATAACTGTCGACAATCACGTCTGTCTGAATGCGCATACATACTTCTACATTAACATGAATGCATGTAAGGTTTACACTTTATGAGTCTAGTTGTTACGCCACACATGTTCATGCATGTCAAAACTCTGGCAGCATGAGATGAAATCATGGCTTTATCAGTTTATTGCTTCATCACGATGAGCTGAAGTTTAAATCGTTTCACTGGTGGATGTTCTTTTTCTCTCCTGGAGCTTCAACAATGAAAAACTGACTATTTATTTAGAAATGTTCCAGTAGAAGCATTTTCTCATTTCTCGGATGAAAGTCTTTCAAAGTAAACCTGATTCTAAAATTGTTTTAATTGGTTATTTATAGATATTTCACGGTCCTCACTGGGCTTGTCTCAATACACACACTTGTGCTCTTGGACACTTCAGAGTGTGTGAAACACCAAGGTTCAGTGCTCTTAAAGCACAAGAGAGAAACTGTTTCTAAAAGCAGATCAGAGCGCTGTTTGAGGCCAAGTGTATCCCATCATTCATCATGAACCCCACGGGCTCTGAATTTTGGGAGATTTCAAGGAAAATTATCCAGTGTAAGTTAAATGAATTGTGACCCTGGACCACAAAACCTTTTTTGAGATTTTTTCTGAAACTGCTACAGTATATGCTTTAACAGAAATATATCCTGTCATAACACAATCATATTCATGTTTTAGAGATGATAAGGGTTCAGCTGCTGTGGAAGAGCATCTATTAGGCACCAGCAGTTTTCTAATGTGATTTTATTTCCATCAGCTGGAAGAAAGTCAAAGATCTTTCCTCTCAGAGCAGATATTTCTAATACAGCACTTCTGTCTAAACGCCATACAGCAGTGTGCGTGCGAGTGTGTGTGTGCGCGTGTCTCTGTGTGTGTGTGTCTGTGTGTGTGCGCGTGTCTCTCTCGCTGTGTGTGTGTGTGTGTGTGTGTGCGCGCGTGTGCGCGTCTCTCTCGCTGTGTGTGTGCTCAGCTGAGCCAGAATCATCTATCGATGATTGTCTGACAGTTATTTTATTCTCCAGAAGTTACGTAAGACACCAGCACCAGCGGAGATACAAATTAAGCTGATATCTGTCTTAATCCACATCCGATGCGCCAAAGCCGTGATGACAGACGCAGAGAATCAGGTGTGACTCGATAAGACAGACGCCGGGCCTATATTATGAAACCAAGACAAATGGATGTGTCTCTTTCCTCAAGCGCCTTACCGAGCAGCTCGCAAAGACTGAGAGAAACTAATGGCCATGACACAAATATTCAATAGTTTTGGGGTATAATACAGTTCTCAAAAAAACACAGATCAGTGGTAGTGTGTGTGTGTGTGTGTGTGTGAGAGAGAGAGCGAAAGATTGATTTGGCCGCTCCTAATGTTCCTGCTATCTCTCTGATGGATTTGTTTTGTTTCTGAAGCCTAACAATCGTCTGTTTAACTTGTATGCAGAGCTCCTTTGACCGCATGATGCACCAGACAGAGCTGTCGGCGATTCTACCTATTGTGAAGTCATGCAGTGTGTAACCTCCTGTTGTCGTTCCATCGTGCAGTGTGAACACAGCAGCAACTGAATGCTACCCCAGATAGTCACGCAGTGTGAAAACAACGGTGACTAGACGAGTTTGAAAATCGTGCAGTGTGAACTCGGCATTAGAGCCACTAAACTTCATCATCATCATCATCATCATTTTCACACTAATTTCTGCACTTGAATTATAAATAGAGATCTCATTACAACATGGCTCACTCTGGCAAGTCCTGACAAGATCTTTGATACACACACACACACACACACACACACAAGTACACTGCAAAAAATGATTTTCCTACTTCATATGTTTGTCTTGCTTTCTAGTATAAATATGTACAAATTATTGAATCAAGGTGCATTTATTTTGCAGGTGAAACTACAAGATATTATGTCTTGTTTTCTGAAAAATATTATCAAAATTTTGTTAATTTTTGCTTAAAACAAGCAAAAATATTTGTCAGTGGGGCAAGAAAAATGATCTTGTTTAGCCTTTGAATTAAGATGATTTTTCTTACCCTTTTAAGAAAGATATTTTTACAAAATTGTGATCCTCTTTTTTTTTTAGAAAACAAGACTTAATATCTTAAGTAATTTTACTTGTCAAGTAAATGCATCTTGATTCAAAAATGTTTAGATATTTATACTAGAAAACAATACAAAAATATGACATTTGTCGGCGATTTCACAAAACCTGTCGGCGAGTGAAAAATCGGGCTAATATCGTGAAGTGTGAACTCGGCATTAGAATCAGCTCCAGACCTTTTACCTGCTTTACTGATGTAGAGATAACAAAGGACTAACCCACGCCTGTCCATGAAACAGCTTTTGAGTCAATTGTCCAATTACTTGTGGTCCCTTGAAAAAGTGGGGAGGTACATATTAAAGAGCTGAATCAAATTGTGAGTGAGTGAGTGAGTGAGTGAGTGAGTGAGTGTGTGTGTGTGTGTGTGTGTGTGTGTGTGTGAGTCAGTGATGGAGTGAATCTGTTATCTGCTCTCACACAGTGTGAGGATGAGGATGACAGCTGTGATGAAGCTCAAACACATTCAGCTCTTATCGTCTCAGCACACGTCTGCAGCGCCGCACAATAACACGGGTAATTAACCAGCTAGTTATCTCACCTCGTCTGCCTCTCTCACTTTGCTCTTATTTACTCTTACACATCATCTTAGTCGTTCCTCTGTCTCTCTCTCTCTCTCTCTCTCTCTCTCTCTGTTTTTACCTTTTCAATTTATAGTACTTTAATGCCATGTTTGTGTTTACATGCAATATTGTAAAAGTGTTAGACACAAAACAAGTAATGCTAACATAAAACAAATATTACAATTTCAAACAACAATTTAAAAAAATCATTAAAATAAGGCAAGAAATTTATAAAAATTACAAAGTAAATTATTTATGAATAATATAGGATATAAATAGACTTTTATCAAGACAGAAAGAGAGAACAAAAATCTCAAATGTTTAATTTTCAATTTAAAATGCATTATTGGCATGATTGTATTTACATATGACTCCATATGCTCCATATGACTAGTAATTGACTTGACTTGACTTGACATGAAATATTGCCTATTATACACAAAAGAAATAAGAAAATTAAATCTATGACATATTGCAATAACAAACAGCAATAAAAACTGTATTTATATAAGCTGGAAAGTAATGAATAATAACAAGTTTAAAATAACATATATTCCCAGCTAAATAAATATTTTGTAAGAACTTTTTCATAACGTTCCCATTAGGTTCTGAAAACTGAATGCAATATCTGAATGTTCTTTCAACAGTCAAATTATTTAATTTTTTTACGTTTTAACATTTTTTTTTTTTCTTGGTTATGCAAGCATGAAAGAAACATAGTTTTGCAAACATTAGTGGAACGTTACTTTTGAAGGTTCTCAAGCAACATTTGAAAACATTTGATGAGCATGCAACCGTGCACAATGTAACGGTTTCATGCTACAATTTTGAGAAAATTATTAAACATTATAAATTTTTCTATTAATGACTTTGAACAAACATTCTATTAATGTTACTGCAAGAACATTTGTTCATAACTATATATATATAACATTTATCAAAACATGCACATTTAAAAAAAAATACTGTAGCACT
The DNA here is from genome assembly GCF_001515605.1 of Sinocyclocheilus anshuiensis. Classification (NCBI taxonomy): domain Eukaryota; kingdom Metazoa; phylum Chordata; class Actinopteri; order Cypriniformes; family Cyprinidae; genus Sinocyclocheilus; species Sinocyclocheilus anshuiensis. The sequence continues at coordinate 249,495 of NW_015540100.1, read as the reverse complement.
CTCTCTCTCCCTGTTTCTCTCTCTCTCTCTCAGTCTCTCAGAGCGTCAGCTGTGTGTGTGTGTGTGTGTGTGCAGCACTCTCGTCTCACTCCTGCTGGTCTCAGCATCTTCATTATTTCTGCTCCTGATCTTCTCTCTAGTGTGAGTGTGTTTGTCTGCAGATCCACTTGTGTTCTGATGGAACATTTCACTCACACTGGATTTATAAATGCTGGAGGAGTAAAACCGCAGACGTTTACCATGTTTACCTGAGGACATCTGCTGCTGGACGAGGTTTCTGTAAGTACAGCTTCAGTCTGTGAAGAGCAGGCCAGAGCGGGGCATGTTGTCACACTGTTCCCTCCGGTGAACAAACCTTCAAATCTAGACTTCAGCGTTAATTCAAGATCATTGGACGCACACTGAGCTCTGCAGCGGGGCATGTTGTCACACGGTGTGGGGTAAGTTGTCACAGCAGTTTATTGACTTGAATATCTGTCTAAAATTGTCTGTCTGGTAATGTTGCTCTCCTTTCATCTTTACATTTTTTTATTTAAATATTTAATATCTTTCTTTTTAAAATATAGTTTTTATAAACATAGTAAACATAGTTTAGTTTAAAGGTTTTATAATGGCTTTCAGCAACTTGTGAATCATGAAATAATGATAAAAATGATAGATCAAATCTATAAATAATTTACAAAAATATCAAACCATTGTCTTGGCCTACTGAATGAATTAATATCAGAATAAAACATTTGTGACAACTTGCCCCAACCTGGCGTTTGACCTGAGATTTGAGAGCTTGTGTGGATCTGTTTGTCAGGAGATCACGTGTACGTTCACACACATTCACCATGCATCAGAAGTGAATCTGGATCTGTAGGTTTCTCAGACTGCGGTGTAGTTTAGTGTGGAGAGTGTTTCTGTCCGTCTCTGGTTTCCTCATCAGGACTAATCACACAGATTAGAGTCGCTCAGCCGTGATTTTAACGAGTCCTGCAGAGATCTGACCTGAGACGCTGTAAAACACGCTCAATCAGCCATAGTTAAGAGTCGCTGGATTGAGATCGGGGTCTTTAGGATGATAGATGAACAAATATGAACTTAATATTGTTTTCTGCCCCAGTATTAATCCGCACATGACCACCTTTGAATGCTGAAATGTGTCAGTTTTTGTTTCAAAGTTTCAAAGAAAAAATGAAACAATGTTTCATGAAAGGTTGCAAAAAGATTAACAAAATGCCTATAAAACACTGAAATGGTTTCATGTTTCAATATTTGTTTCATGTTTATGACAAAAATAAAGAAATAAATAATTAAAAAAAAATATATATATATATATCTTTTTTTTTTAAATATATGCCAAGTATATGTTGAAATTCAAAATATGTCTAGTTTTAACCTAGTTTCAAAAATGTTTTCCAGGGGCGAGAAAATACTTTTACAATCTTACAGTAGCCTGCATTTAGCTTTTATTCATGGTTTATTTTTATTCAAATGTGTAAATATGTTCACACATGATAGAGCAAATAAAGTTTTTCTTCAAATGTGACTCATGGATTAGATTTAAATATATGGAGGGAAAATATATATTTTAAATGCTTTTAAAAAGTATATTTATATTTAAAAAAAATATTGAAACTATATATATTGAAACTGTTGCATTGAGACATATGAAAGCTTGAGCCGTTCCTTCTGAAGAATCACAGCGTAAAAAATAATAAACAGTTTTGTCCCTAAAACTCGACAAACTTGAGGCCTCAGGACCAAAATAAATGATGAATAATGTATGATGTGACCCCTTTAAAGCATGCTGATGAATTATGAATGATGAATATAGAGCATATTCCCCAATAATCTGAATAATCAGTCCGTTACAGGGTCACAGAGCAACAGCCCTGAAGCTCAGAATGCGAGCGAGTTTTGTGTTGTTTTGTTGAATCATTCGGCTCGTGCTGTGAGTTCCCTACAGGAGAACATTCATGGAAATCTTAATGATGGTGTCTCCCGAAAACACATGTAAAGTAAAGAGCGTGAGAAAGATGCTGTGCTGTATTCTAGTACAAGCATCTAAAGTCTCTTAAATCAAGATCCAAGATTGCCTCTGGCGTCAGAAAAAGCAGAAACTCACTTCATTTTGATCAGTTTCTCAGAATACAAGCCTGTTATTCTGCATTCATTTCTGATTGGAGAAGGTTTGATGTCTGCACTGGTAAACGATGAGGAAGAGCAGCAGATTTTTGCACTGCATGATAAATGAGCTGCAGGATCTTCAGCGTCAGCAGCTTCATCTGAGACTCAAACTGCAGCAGAACTCAGGGACATGAGACACGGGTCAGATCACACACACTCACTCACACACACACAGACAGACACAGACAGACACACACA
>NW_015540100.1:244944-246561 GCF_001515605.1 Sinocyclocheilus anshuiensis | reverse complement strand
ACACACACACACACAGACACACACACACACACACAGACAGACACACATACACACACACACAAAATATATATTACAACTTACATTAGAAACACCCCCACATTATATTCCCTTTTTATCCATTGAAGTAGAAATATCTTCTACCAGTTCCATCACTGCCATTGAGGCCAACCTGTTTGTTCTAAAGCCATACTGATGTTCATTTAATAATTTCTGTTTGTCTATAAAATTATCAAGCCTACGGGCAAATAATTTCTCTAAAATTTTTGAGAACTGGGAAAGAATACGAATTGGTCTATAGTTGGAAAAAAGATTCCGGTTTTAGTTGTTTTCATATTACTTGCGAATATGCCTGTTAAAAAGGACTGATTACAAATATGTGTAAATGGTTTTACTATATGCTCTATATTCTTTTTTTATTAACGACATGTCAATATCATTAAAATCAGTGGAATATTTATTCTTAAAATTATTAACAATGTCAAGTATTTCCTTTTCATCGACTCCCTTATACACTGAGTAATCATTACTGGAAATATGTTTCTTAGTGTTAAGAACATTTTAATAATCAAATCTAATTTTTCCTCAAAGAACCTTTTGCACTGCAAAAATTCATGAATGTTAAAGGATCTTCTTAGACCCATCAATGCCAGTAAAGAATCTTAAAGAGTGTAGTTCTTCTTCAGAAATGTCTTATATATAAAATTGAGATTTATATCTCATATATATTTATACTGAATATGAAAGATGAATAAATAAGCTTTCCATTGATGTATGGTTTGTTAGGATAGGACACTATTTGAAAATCTGGAATCTGAGGGTGCAAAACAATCTAAATATTGAGAAAATCATCTTTAAAGTTGTCCAAATTAAGTTCTTAGCAATGCATATTACTAATCAAAAATTAAGTTTTTATATATTTACGGTAGGAAATTTACAAAATATCTTCATGGAACATGATCTTTACTTAATATCCTAATGATTTTTGGCATAAAAGAAAAATGTATAATTCTGACCCATACAATGTATTGTTGGCTATTGCTACAAATATACCCCAGCGACTTAACACTGCTTTTGTGCTCCAGGGACACACACGAACTTCAGCACAATCACGTCAGAGCTCGTGCTTTCGTGTGACGTCTGTGGCTCTGACTAGAACCATCAAGTCAAAGCAAGTGATGATTATTCTTGTGGATTTGATCCGTCTGATGCACTCGTTTGAGAATCTGTGTCGTCGTGTCACGTTAAACACATCTAGAAGGCACATGCGCTCGTCCTTGAGTGTTTGTTTGGTTTGTCTTCAGATGATGTTGATTTATCATTCAAAAGAAATCACTCCTCCGTTTCCCTGGAAACAAAAAGCCAGAGGCGTCAGTGATGAGCGTCCATCAGTGTGTTCTGTTCCATCAGCTGCTCTGCAGAACTTATGTGAGCCGTTTGCTCATGTTGTGAGATTAGAGTTGAGGTTTTAGTGAGGATTTCTGGGTAATCACTTTAATTGGTGCTCATCTGCAGTAGTTCACATCAAGTTTTGCTGGTTATGATTGCTTAGTTAGTCCCTGCTAGAAGAAGTTTGTAATTACATTTACATTTAGTCATTTAGCAGATGCTTTTATCCAA
>NW_015540100.1:231876-244934 GCF_001515605.1 Sinocyclocheilus anshuiensis | reverse complement strand
GAGGCCTTTTTTTGCTTTTTGTTAATTGTATAATAAATAAAAAGAAAACAAATAGATAGAATACAAAAAGAATATAGAAGCTAGATTTTTTTTTTTAAGAAAACAAGCAGTTAGTACAAAGAGTGCAAGTCTAAAAGTGGCACTTTTTTTTTTAAAGAATAGAATTAGAATAGAGAGTGCTAGAGTTAAAGAGTCAAATGAAGATAGAAGAGATGTGTTTTTAGCCGATTCTTGAAGATGGCTAAGGCTGCTTGGATTGAGTTGGGCATTTAAAAGTAAATGGAAAATATCTAAAAAAAAAAAAAAATTTTAAAGAATAGAATTAGAATAGAGAGTGCTAGAGTCAATAACAATAGTGACGCTCTCTTGCAGAATTAATGCACGTAATTTAATAATTACACCATCTGACTGAATGTCCAGCTTTGACAGTCAGTCAAAATCATCTGTGCATTCTGACAAAATACTTTTTTATTTTTATTTTGCAAGCATCAAATAAATGCCCAATATTTCCAGATATCACAGTATATGTTTATTAGTGACCGATTCTCCTTTAGAGGCTGGTGTGAGTGTGAACTGGACTAATATCTGCCGATGATTTATAGCAGTGAACGGGTTACTGGAGTGACTCTGCTGACTGTGTGTCGTGAATCTCACAGATGCAGATGAAATATTGAATGAAACGTCTCAGATACGTATGGTAACCCTCGTTCCCTGAAGGAGGGAACGGCAACCCACTCGACACGGGAAACCACCACCGCTGAAGCGCCGTACCGCCAACACAAAGAGCTCTCCAAGAGCGCGCTGAACTCGTTCAGTCTTCTTCTCTCAGTAGAGTAGTCAGGAGCAGAATGATGTGATCGCTCGGCTCCGAAGCGAAAAGCTGAATATGCGCTGCATCTGCTGCCTACTTATACTCACACTTTGATCAGCGGCAGCTGGATGCAATAATCGCATGCCAATGTGCATTGGCTCGTTTAGTTTACACTCAAAGTAGATTGGTCTCTCTAAGCGAGATCCCAATTCGTCGGTCATGCGACGTGACGTCGAGAGTGACCGACTGAAAGGGAATCTCAGTTCTGCCCTCCAGAGTCGCACTGATGATCACTGAACAATCAACCATGCATTTACTGTATTTCCAGACTTTATTTAGAATGGGATGATATAATGACTTCAAATGAGAAGACTATAAGTCTAATAGTTCTTACATTAGCTCTTGTTATTAAAAAAATTAGAGATCTAATTTATTTTTAGATGATTATGATGATGGCGGTGATATTCTGAATGAACCTTCACAGGCAAATCTCACTAATTTCTTTTTAAAAACTCTAGCAGTTAAGAGATGTTTAAGTGTGCATTAAGGTTTCTGACAGACACTTTAACAGTCTCTTTAGATTTTGTTTCTAAAAATGATAGCTTCTAAGATTAAACCAGTGTTATTTTAGTATATAGTATTACAGGTTTTATTAATATTTAGATTTTGATTTTAGTTCGTTTTTTCAGTTTTAATTTAATTTAATTATTAGTCATTTTGTTTAATTCTTGTAACATTTTTATTTGTTTTTGTTTAGTTTCTTTTAAATATGACTAGTTAGGTTTATTTTATTTTTATTTCAGTATTTTAGTTCCATTTTCATTTGTTTCTATTTAAACATTTTAGTACTTAAACTTATTTCAGTTAGTTATAAGGCAACATTTCTCATATTCACTTAATTTAATTTGCCATCTAATATTTATATTTTATTTTATATCAGCTTTATTTCTATCAACAATAGTTTTAGTTTTAGTTAACATAAATAACCCTGGAATAATCATCCTATTTATAAACTATTTAGGTTTGTTTCTTATTCTTATTTCAGGTTTAGTTTATTTCCAGTCAGGCATTTTTGTGCTTCAACTTAAATTTATTTAAATTTGTTGCTGAGGCAGCATTTCTAATTTTCATTTATTTCATTTCATGTATTTATTTAGTTTTTCATGTAACATTTATCTTTCAATTCAATTTTTTTTTTCAATTAACAAAGATGTTTTTAATTCGTATTTTAAGTTAACAGTAATAACCATGGATTAAAGTATTATTAGAGTATTAATTTTTTAATTCATTCATTCATTCATTCAGTTTTTGTTTTTATTTATTTTCAGTTATTTTCAGACATCTTAAGTACTTAAATGAAAATTATTAGTGTTGCCTTACTAACTAAAATAAGTTTACGTTTTTCATCTAATATTTATATTTTATGTTATTTCATCTTTATTTCAATTAACAAAAAAATAGTTTTTCATAGTTTTAGATCCAGATTATTTAGGTTTATTTTATTTATTAATTTATTTGATTCATTCCATTCCATTTTATTTTTTATTTATTTTCAGTTAGACATTTCAAGCACTTAAAAAAAATGAAAATTATTAATGTTGCCTTACTAACAGAAATAAGTTTACATTCATAGAAAAAGTCTTAGATCTTTGAGTTCAGCTCATGAAAAATGGGGGCAAAAACAAGTGTTGCGTTTATAATTTTGTTCAGTGTAATATGTATATTTTATGTTATTTCTGCTTTATTTCAGTTAAGAAAAAGTTTTCCGTACTTTTAGATCCAGACTATTTAGGTTTATTTTATTTATTAATTTACGTATTCATTCAGTTTTTAGTTTTTATTTATTTTCTGTTAAGCCATTTTAGGCACTTAAAACAAACAAAAATTATTAATGTTGCCTTACTAACAGAAATAAGTTTAAGTTTTTCATCTAATATATTTCAGCTTCTTTTTAATTAGCCTAAGGCCTGGTTTCACAGACAGGGCTTAGACTAAGCCAGGATTAGGCCATAGTTCAATTCAAGTAATTTTTCATAAACGTGCCTTAGAAAGCACATTACTGGTGTGCATCTTGAGCCAGAACAAAGGCCCTGATATATTTTAAGATCAGTCAGTGCAAGTTTCTTTCAGTTGACACAGCTCAGACTTACATTTTAGTCTGGGACTAGGCCTAAGCCTTGTCTGTGAAACTGGAGGTAAATGTTTTAATAGTTTTAGTTACCGATAATAACCCTGTCTTAGACATCCAGACTCTCACGTTCAGTCGTGGTTCTGATCTGTGTGTTTCTGCAGGAGATGCGAGTGAATCGCGATGGACGGAGAGAAGAACGTCACCGTCAGCGCAAACGTCTCCGGCGCGCACAGCCTGTGGGAGGCGGTCTCCATAGCAACCGTCTCCGCCGTGGTCAGCCTCATCACCATCGTGGGCAACGTTCTGGTGATGCTGTCCTTCAAAGTGAACAGCCAGCTGAAGACGGTCAACAACTACTACCTGCTGAGCCTGGCCTGCGCTGACCTCATCATCGGCGTCTTCTCTATGAACCTCTACACATCGTACATCCTCATGGGCCGCTGGGCTCTGGGAAGTGTGGCCTGCGATCTGTGGCTGGCTCTGGATTATGTGGCCAGTAACGCATCTGTGATGAACCTGCTGGTCATTAGTTTCGACCGCTACTTCTCCATCACCAGGCCACTGACGTATCGTGCCAAACGAACGCCGAAGCGAGCGGGAGTCATGATTGGATTGGCTTGGCTCGTGTCTTTCGTCCTCTGGGCTCCGCCGATCATCTGCTGGCAGTATTTCATCGGAAAGCGAACGGTTCCTGAAGGACAGTGTCAGATTCAGTTCTTCTCTGAACCCGTGATCACTTTTGGCACGGCGATAGCCGCCTTTTATATTCCTGTATCCGTCATGACCATCCTCTACTGTCGGATCTATAAGGAAACCGAGCGACGCACCAAAGATCTAGCCGAGCTTCAAGGAGTCAACTCTTTGAACAATTCAGACGCACCGAATCAAAAGATTAGTTTGTGTTTCACTTCAAAAGACGAGCAGCTGACCAACTTTAGCTACGCTTCATCCGAAGACGAAGAGCGCTCGGCTTCTCCCTGTGTCTTCAAAGAGACGAGAAACAAAAAGTGCGTTTCTTATAAATTCAAAGACGTTCGTTCTACGAAGAGCGCTAATGGAGAGGAAAAGCCCTCTTCGTTCTCGTCGGCCGAGTCTGTGAACGCACCGTCTTCCTCCAAACCCGTCGACGGCACGCTGAAGAGTCAGATCACTAAGAGGAAGAGGATGGTTCTGATCAAGGAGAAGAAGGCGGCGCAGACTCTCAGCGCAATCCTGCTGGCCTTCATCCTCACCTGGACGCCGTACAACATCATGGTGCTGGTCTCCACCTTCTGCTCCGACTGCGTCCCGCTCTCGCTCTGGCATCTGGGATACTGGCTGTGTTACGTCAACAGCACCGTCAACCCCATGTGCTACGCTCTCTGCAACAAGACCTTCCAGAAGACCTTCCGCATGCTGCTGCTGTGCCGCTGGAGGAAGAAGCGGCCCGAGGAGAAGCTGTTCTGGTGCGGACCGAAGCCTGCGGCCGGAAACAGACTCTCCTGAGACTCTACTTCACTGCACAGAGGCACTTCCTCGAAGGGATGCACTACCCTTCAGCTTTTACTGTTACTGAAAGAAGTCTCTTCTGCTCACCGAGGCTGCATTTATTTGATCAAAAATCTGGAAAAATTGTGAAATATTATTACAATGTAAAACAGCTGTTTTCTATGTGAATATGTGTTAAACTGTAATTTATTTCTGTGATGCGCAGCTGTATTTTAAACTGTAATTTATTTCTGTGATGCGCAGCTGTATTTTCAGCATCATTACTCCAGTCTTCAGTGTCACGTGATCTTCAGAAATCATTCTAATATACTGATTTGCTGCTCAAGAAACATTTCTGATTATTATCAATGTTGTGCTGCACAATATTTTTGTGGAAACTGTCATGCATTACCATTCAGATTAATTAATTAATACTTTTATTCATCAAGGACGCATTAAACTGATTAAAAGTGACAATAAAGACACTTTTAGAAAAGTTAGAAAAGATTTCTATTTCAAATAAATGCTGTTCTTTTGAGCTTTCTGTTCATCTGTGAATCCAGAAAAATTAAATGTATCACAGTTTCCACAGAAATATTAATGTTTTCAACATTGATAATAATCAGAGATGTTTCTTGAGCAGCAAATCAGCATATTAGAATGATTTCTGAAGATCATGTGACACTGAAGACTGGAGTAATGATGCTGAAAATACAGCTTTGATCACAGAAATAAATTACAGCTTAACAGATATTCACATAGAAAACAGCTGTTTAAATCATAATAATATTTCATATTTTTACTGAATTTTGATCGAATAAATGCAGCCTTGGTGAGCAGAAGAGACTTCTTTCAGAAACATTAAAAATCTTAATTACTCCAACAATGAAAACTGTCCAAAAATGACAAAGAGCTCCATAAACATGTCTCAAAAGTACCATGAAAATGGCTCCTTTAAAAATCAAATCTTTGCTATATTTGAGGAGTGAATAATTCAGTTAACGGATGAATTTGCTGATTTTCAACCAGCTTTGTATTATTACAGCAATGTATGACAGCAGCCAGATCGCCCGTTTATTGGTCAGCAAAAGTCTGTCAGATGATGTAGAACGAGTCATTTTGTCATTTGTCTGATTATTTGACAGCTCTAATATTCCTCTAATATTTTCACAAGTATTTTTTGTGTAAATTATTCCTTTAACTCTGCCATAACTAATAATATGTTAGTTTGAGTCGCTGTAAGTTCATCATTGGATTCTGTGATGTTTTTACTTCATCAGTCCTTTATGGAAATAAACACCCACATGTCAATATCATAAGAATATGATGAAGGAACATGTTTCATGAGTGCAGAACAAACACCCATCAGAGATGATTTTACTCATGTTTGTCCGTGTTAAAGGGCTAGTGCTGTATTTCAAAGGCTTGATGTCGATTGTACCACTTCAGATGCCTTATTGTGACATTATAAGAACAGAGAGGAGCTTTACTGATGGAAGGAAACTCAGAAACGACGTGTTGATGATGTCAAACAAACAGTTTTAATGATGATGTGTGATTTTTATCTATAGGTGCTCAGATTTGTTTCGATGTGCTGTAAACAAGGTGATCAAAGATGACAGAACTTTCTATTTCGCCAGCTTTATTGCTCTTTCGTTCCCTGTAAGCCGTGATCGTGTGTGACTTTATATCAGTTTCACGAGACCCCTCGGACTCTTCGCAACAAATAATTCTGTCATTAATTGTTTATTGAATAAAATAAAATATTTGATCCAGATAATTGATTCTAATGTGTTTTATATGTAATAATAATTTATCACTACACTGTAAAATAAAATATTTTCATACTCAGTATTTCTGCTTTGTTTTCCAGTACAAACATCAAAACATTCTTACAGCAACATATATTAACTTGTGAAGCTTGTTTTCTGAAAAATGTATCAAAATGAAAAGTTTATTCTTAATCCTCATAACACATCTGGCTCTGTTTTGACCCAGAAGGGATGCATTAAAAATTCTAAAAAAAATATATAGTTTTTAATAACGGAACAAAACTTTTCCAAATGTTCCAAGACCCTCAAAATACTTCCCCCCCCCCCAGATTTAGTATTATTAAATTTTAAGGGATACAACCATTTAAAAAAAAAAATTTAATGTTCGGGTCACTTTGATCTGAATATGTATGGAGCACCATTTGTGTCAAAAATACTTTCTGTAAAACTGTTAAATTGCTGTCAAAAAACTTCTTTAAAATATATTTGGTCTTTTCGTCATATCTCACACACTTTTGGACTGAATTTTGTCGATGAACATGAATATGCACGTCTATTAATGAACCTTTAAACCGTAAAATTAATTTATTTTATTTTAAAACTTTTCAGAGTAATATTGATGTTGTTTTGGTGTTTTGTTAGAAATAAATATGTAAGTTTCAAGAATTTGAGTAATCATAAGTTATAAATTCAAATTAATTTAATTAAATTCCATTAATTCCAATGGTGTTAATACTGATAATTTACAGATTATATGTTCTTATAAATTTCATACAATGATGCATTCAAATAAAATTTCTCATAAATATTGACAAATATTTATTTTGCATCATAGTTTTTTTTTTTTTTTTGGTGCGGATTCAAAGAATTTCCCTTTTTTTTTTAATTAATAAAAAGGGGTAAATGCAGTGAAAACACGGTAACATTAAAAAAATATCAGAATCAGAAAAAATACATAGTTTTCCCAGATTTTTCTGACCCCACTGGCAGGTCTTGTTTTAATCATAATCTCACTTCATTTTGATCAGTTTCTCTTCTTATCTTCTGTCATTGTGTATCTATACAGTAAATGTGCATGATTTAAGAATGTTTGTACTGGGAAACAAGACAAAAAATACTGTGAAAAAACAATGTTTTGCAGTGTAAATTAACCTTTTATTCCCACAAATACAAATCTCCTGAAGCAGAGTGAAGCAGGGTTAATTCAGGATAATTGGACTGTTTTTCCCAGTCATGAAGCATCTGGTGGAGTGGATCAGAGTTCGTCTCTCGCAGTCTCAGGAGCGAATCATTTTGAGCTGCTCTGAGGGTTTCACCATCATCCAGGCGTATTTTCACAGACGCTCTTTGTTGCAGTCCTTCTGCCAGTAGATGACGTTCCTGCGGTTCAGCTATTAATTGACTCTACTGATCCATGAATCTACTGAGTGACTCTACTGATTCATGACTCTATTGAGTGACTCTACTGATTCATGACTCTATTGAATGACTCTACTGATTCATTACTCTATTGAGTGACTCTATTGATTCATGACTCTATTGAGTGACTCTGATTCATGACTCTTTTGAGTGACTCTACAGATTCATGACTCTTTTGAGTGACTCTACTGATTCATGACTCTATTGATTGACTCTACAGATTCATGACTCTATTAATTTACTCTACTGATTCATGATTCTATTAATTTACTCCACTGATTCATGACTCTATTAATTGACTCCGATTCTTTCATTCCTTTTATTCCCTCAAACACAAATCTCCTGTCACAGGGTGAAGCAGAGTTAATTCAGGATAACTGGACTGTTTTTTTTTCGGAGTGGATCAGAGTTTGTCTCACGCACAGTCTCCGGAGTGAATCACTTTGAGTTGCTCTGAGGGTTTCACCATCATCCAGGCATATTTGCACAGGTGCTCTTTGTTGCAGTCCTTCTGCCAGTTGATGACATTCCTGCGGTTCAGGTTGGCGCTGACGCACGACTCATGACTCTATTAATTGACTCTACTGATCCATGAATCTACTGATTGATGACTCTATTGAGTGACTTTACTGATTCATGACTCTATTAATTGACTCTACTGATCCATGAATCAACAGATTCATGACTCTATTGATTGACTCTACTGATTCATGACTCTTTTGATTGACTCTACTGATTCATGACTCTATTGATTGACTCTACTGATTCATGACTCTATTGATTGACTCTACAGATTCATGACTCTGTTGATTGACTCCACTGATTAATGACTCTATTGATTGACTGTACTGATTCATGACTCTGTTAATTGACCCCAATGATTCATGACAATTAACTGACTCCACTGATTCATAAATCCATTGATGCATGACTCTATTAACTGACTCCATTGATTCATGACTCTATTAATTGACTCCAATGATTCATGACTCTATTAATTGAGTCCACTGATTCATGACTCTATTGATTGACTCTACTGATTCATGACTGTTAATTGACTCCATTGATTCATGACTCTATTAATTGATTCTATTGATTCATGACTCTATTAATTGACTCTACTGATCCATGAATCTACTGACTCATGACTCTATTTAGTGACTCTACTGATTCATGATTCTATTGATTGACTCTACAGATTCATGACTCTATTGATGGACTCTACTGATTCATGACTCTATTAATTGAGTCCATTGATTCAAGACTCTATTAATTGACTCTGATTCTTTTATTCCTTTTATTCCCTCAAACACAAATCTCCTGATGCAGAGTGATGCAGGGTTAATTCACGATAACTGGACTGTTTTTTTTCGGAGTGGATCAGAGTTCATCTCTCGCACAGTCTCCAGAGCTAATCACTTTGAGCTGCTCTGAGGGTTTCACCATCATCCAGGCGTATTTGCACAGGTGTTCTTTGTTGCAGTCCTTCTGCCAGTAGATGACGTTCCTGTGGTTCAGGTTCGCGCCAGCGCACGCGTCGCACCACCAGCCGCCACCGGCCACGCCCTGGAACTCCAGCTGGGCACAGTTCTGGAAGTAGTTGTCATTGTCAAGGTCTCTGGTGGTGAAGCGCTTGTTGTTGTGCAGGTAGTTTTCGGTGTCGAGCGTCAGAGCATCCGCCGCATCTGCCCTGGAATAGACCCAGACGCAGACGGCACTGCGCCTCCTTGTCCTCCACCAGCGCTGGCTCGTACCTGCCCGTCTTGGTCACGGCGTCCTCGTCCACCAGCTTGATGCCGAGCTTGTACCGGGCCGGGCCGCGGGTCAGCCGGTGCAAGTGCTCGTTCCCCAGCCAGTGTTTCCCGCTCAGGGATCCAAAGCCATGCTTGTACTCGTCCCAGCCGCGGTCGAAGTCCACGCTGCTGTTGACCGTGATGTGCTGCACCACCGTCCAGCCGCCCTCCTGCACGGCGCAGTAGACGGCGATGGGTGAGTCTCCAGGGCGGATCAGATACAGGCCGTCCCGCGCTTGACCGCTGGAGCTCTGCCACAGATCGTAACAGTCCCGCGGAAACTCTGAGACAGAACAACGGCAGAATCACAACCGAGAAACTGACTCTACTGATTCATGACTCTATTGATTGACTCTACTGATTCATGACTCTACTAACTGACTCTACTGATTCATGCCTCTATTGATTGACTCTACAGATTCATGACTCTATTAACTGACTCTACAGATTCATGATTCTGTTAATTGACTCCTCCTGCACGGCGCAGTAGACGGCGATGGGCGAGTCTCCAGGGCGGATCAGATACAGGCCGTCCCGCGCTTGACCGCTGGAGCTCTGCCACAGATCGTAACAGTCCCGCGGAAACTCTGAGACAGAACAACGGCAGAATCACAACCGAGAAACTGACTCTACTGATTCATGACTCTATTGATTGACTCTACTGATTCATGACTCTACTAACTGACTCTACTGATTCATGCCTCTATTGACTGACTCTACAGATTCATGACTCTATTAACTGACTCTACAGATTCATGACTCTATTAACTGACTCTACAGATTCATGATTCTGTTAATTGACTCCTCCTGCACGGCGCAGTAGACGGCGATGGGCGAGTCTCCAGGGCGGATCAGATACAGGCCGTCCCGCGCTTGACCGCCGGAGCTCTGCCACAGATCGTAACAGCACCGTGGAAACTCTGAGACAGAACAACAGCAGAATCACAACCGAGAAACTGACTCATGACTCCATTGATTCAATCTATTAATTGACTCTACAGATTCATGACTCTATTAATTGACACTACTGATTCATGATTATTAATCAACTCCATTGATTCATGACTCTATTAATTGACTCCATTGATTCATGACTCAAAAATTAGAAGAAATGTTGCCTTGCCCTCTACATAGAAATATATCAAAAAGAAAAATAGGAAGAAATGTTGTAACTGAAATAAATACATTTTATACATGTATCTAATTTAAGTACTACAATTTCTAAAACTCCAATTAAAATAAAATATAATTAAATGCGATATATATATATATATAGAGAGAGAGAGAGAGAGAGTAGAATTAGAAAAAAGAAGAAATGCTGCCTTGACAACTAACTAAAATAAGTATGTTTAAGTTTAAAGAACATTAATTTAAAAAATTAAAATAAAAAATTATAAAATATATAAAACATACTATATGTATATATATATATATATATATATACACACATATACACACACAATAAATAAAAGCTAAATAGAAATATAAAAAAAAAATGAAAAGCACATAAAATTACTAAAACTTAAGCTAAAATTTAAAAATGAAAATATAAAAGTATACAATACTATAAATATTATATACTGTAAAATAATACTAGAATAACACTGTTCTGAAGAAAATGTTTGTCCTGATAATCTTTCATCAGTCTTCAGGACTAATTATATGAACACACCCTGAGTCCTGCTTGACCTTTGACCTCTGCTCTGATGGGTCAGATGTCACAGTGGGTTAGTGGAACCAAATCTGCTCTAAATTCACTCAAACAAACTAGTATTTTTGTATCTGAAACACGAATGCCTCAAGAAACAAGCTGTTGAGTTTGATTCAATAGATTAACGAGCAATAAATTACTGTGACTCATAACAACAGCAACCTAAAACTAGGACTAAACAGATATTTGTTAACATTAATATAATTAATAAGAGGCCCAGGTGATGTCAGATTATGAAGACAAGCATTTATTTCTGTTAGGGTGACCATACATCCTCTTTTCCCCGGACATGTCCTCTTTTTGGACCTAAAAAAATGCATCCAGCCGGGATTTCTAAATCATTAAATTAAATTAAATTAAATTAAATTAAATTAAATTAAATTAAATTAAATTAAATTAAATTAAATTAAATTAAATTAAATTAAATTAAATTAAATTAAATTAAATTAAATTAAATTAAATTAAATTAAATTCAGTTCAGTTCAACTCAACTCAACTCAACTCAACTCAACTCAGCTCCGTTCAATTCAATTCAACTCAACTCAACTCAACCAAATCGCCCAAAATGTTCAGGATTCGGCTTTTGCTTTCTACAGTTGCCATTCATTGTGTGCGTTTTTGTATTGTAAAAAAACTGTTTTCTTAATCCCGCTCCCGCTGATTTTTCTTACCATTACCGCCGCCTCACGCAAACATTCCAATATTGATTATAATTTTCACGCATCAGGGAGCTGCTATCAATATGCGGAGTATTTAAATCACTTTGGATGCAGGGTTGCCAAATCCGCATTTTTTGCATGGAATTGGGCTAATTTTACGGCATGTTGATTTTCTCCCCTGGGTAAAGCTTTTAAATATTGCATAAATTAAATTTGACTGAAATATGCTTGTATTGAAACATTTTGCACTATGATAAAACTTTTTGTGAAGGACGACCACTGGTAGGAAGTTTTTTAGCTGTGTTTATGATCAATCTGCATAACGGTGACTGTAAAATATGCATTTTAAGTATGGAAATTACATATTTTGAGTTTTGATATTTGGGATATGGTTATTGCGCCTGTGCATCCTGCCCCCACTGTCCTCTTTTATGAAAACTAAAATATGGTCACCCTATTTCTGTAGAATATTTGATGAATCAATTACAGGAGGATGAATTAATAATCAGTGTTGACATAAATAACAGATGACACATGAGCAGCATACTTCAGTGTAGTTTCATTTGTTTTATCGGATTCATTTCAGCCTTTGACTCTGTGTTGCAACACCAGTGACTGAATCATGACCTGTTTACCGGCTGAACCCAGACCTCCGGCAGAGATCCGTCACAACATCACAGGAATCAGCTGCGAGTCTGTGGTTTACACGTGGAACTGATGAACATCTGTCTGTTTTCATGCATATGAACGGATGCAGTCAGCAGAAATAAGAAACTACATTCTGCATACAGAAAATCGTCTTTTTTCGTACCATTAACATTTTTTCCCCCGCAGGATTTATTATATTATTATTTATATAAAATTATTATTATATAAATTTTAAATAAATTTTCCATGATTCATTTATGCTGATTTTTGGACAAAATTGTCACTGTTTCAGGATTGTATGATTGCAATGAGCATCTAATGACAGTCATTATAGACAATAATGAGATATTTGGATGGAAAATGTTGCTAAATTGATATAAAATGATCATAATGCAAAACTATTTATATTCTGCATAATTTTCTGGTGATTTGTGTAGTGAATTTGATGAATATCAGTGTTTTGATGAACTTTGTGTTTACTCTGTGACGGGTCAATTCAGGCAATGTGTGTGTGTGTGTGTGTGTATGTATGTTGCTCTCCTAGGAGAATCTCAAACACACACACACACACACGCTATATTTAGATTCAGTCTCCATCCATAAATGTCACACTGGGCTCATTTGACACACACAGACACACACACACA
>NW_015540100.1:225999-231663 GCF_001515605.1 Sinocyclocheilus anshuiensis | reverse complement strand
ACACACACAGACACACACAGACACACACACACACACACTCACACAGACACACTCACACACACTCACAGACAGACACAGACACACACACTTACACACACACACACACACACAGTAAGTGTTTCTTAACTACAATCAATAGTTTATAATAATTTATTCAGAGGCATAATATAAGTTCATGTGAATTTTAGCATTTAAAACATTTATTATTAATGTATTAATATTAAAATCAATAGTTGCATCTGTTAATATTTAATGGGCCTGAGCTGATATGAGCAAACGACAGGGTTTCTGCAGGTTTTATAAAATCAATTTAAGACCTTTTCAAGAACATTTAAAGAATATTTAAGGAGTCGAATTAGAAGTTTGAAAATACAACTTCGAACAAATTTCCATTACTTTGAAATTAATTTTAAATAACTTTTACTGTACCTTCTTATCACACTTCAAAAACTGGTGTTCGTCCTCTGTGTTTTTCTCATTTTTTACTTTTCACTTTGTACTTTTGACATTTTTAAGGCCTTATTCTGTGGAAGGATGAATTGAGACTTTTTAAAACCTGCAGAAACCCTGAACAATGAACAGGTGTGTTTTCTTTTTTTTTTTATTAACGAAAGATTAATAAACACTGTAACAAATATATTGCTTGTTGGTTAGTGCATGAACTAACATTAACTAATGAAACCTTACTGTAAAGTGTTACTGTGTTATATTGTGAAACGGAAGCAGCTTGAATAATCAATGATCCGGTCCAGATTCAGCAGCAGTATAATGACAGTAAAGTGTCATTCACATATAAACACAGATGAAATAGTTTACTGACCGAAGTCATAGGCTTTACTAAACACAGCACATAGAGTGTGTACATAATGAGTAATAAAAGCATTTTCACACGCTTAGCTTCTGTTTTATTCTGCATTTGACACATTAATCTTTCATTTTTCGCCTCGAAGCCCCGCCCCTTGCACTTGGAGCTCCACCCCTATGGCCTCTAGCTCCACCTCCTGCCTTCCCGTGACTTTTAGGTGATGAGAAGAACTTGGTCATGAGCTCCGAGACGTCTGGAAGCTCCTGATTGGAGTTCAGCATGTTCATGGACTGCTCCATCTCCTGCCAATCAATCAATCAATCAATCACGTGATCAATCAGAGCAGAGCGTTCAAGCATTGTGAAGGAGTTCATACCCGTCTCATCTCGGGATCGCTGGGGTTGAAGACTTTAGGAAGAAGGAGGATTATGAGGAGAGGAAGAACCATCATGAGAACCTGAGAGAGCGAAGAGTAAAGCGTGAGACTGGTGCTGCGGTTACAGGAAGAGTAGGGTTGGGTATCGTTTGAATTTGATCAATTCCAATTCTGCTTACTGTTTCGATTCCAATGTGGTTTAAAAAAATTAAGTCAAACATTTAGATATCAAACATATTTATTCTGTCTCTTTTTCCAAAACATTTAATTGCTGCTGAATACAATGAACAAAAATCAGCAGGCTACATAAAAACTGGACTCGATTAAGAGCTGTTTGTGTGCAAAATAGAGCGGCACGATTCGGAGATTGTGGTTCTCTCACAATTCTGAAGAAAAAACAGACAACTAAACAAAATCTCGTGGAATTTATGAATTAATGATTCAATGACTCACTCAATATTTACTTGTTTCATTACTGGATGAATCAGTGTTTTTGAATGAATCTCTTGAATGAATGATTCAAAGACAAATACATTTTTAACAGCCCCTTTTCGCCACTTAAAAAAAAAGATGTGCACACAGGAATTGATAGGCGGAATCTAAATTTTAATTTAATTTAATTTAATTTAATTTTTTATTTAATTTAATTTAATTTAAAGCATCCCATTCTTGACCTTAAGTATCGGATTCTGGAATTGGAATTGATTTTCGATTCCCAACCCTATATCACAGCGACGCACCATCGGGTTCATGAGGAAATCGGACCAGCCCCAGGTTTCCCGCGGGATGAAGTATGAATGCAGACCGATGCAGCGCATCTGAAGCGGGTACGGCAGTCGGATCACCTCTGAGGTCTTGATGTAGTTGACCACACGAGCCCTGCACGAGCAGAGAACCGTCACCACTAACTCAACGCACATTAAAATCAATGAAACGGCAGATCTAATGCTCCTCTGTATGATTCAGTGGTTAGTTTCACACAAACACTGGTGTAGCATCCAGTGTAAGTGTGTTTTACAGCAGTAACTGTATCAAAGTTCGCATCCACACACCTCATCTTCCCTGTGGTGGTGATGTCAACCCGCACAGGCTGGAATCTGTAGGTCGGAGAGGAGATTTCCAGAACATACGATCCGGACGGAACGTCACTGACTGTGAAGCTTCCATCATCTCTGCGGAAAGAAGCAGGACTGCTCTGGTACCACGGTACAGGATGGGTCAGATGATCGAGCCATCCCAGCAAACACAGGACGCTCCTGTTTGGTTCCCAATTGTTTTGTTTTTTGGGAACAAAATCAGAAGGGAACGCACTGGGAATGTTTTTTTTTTTTTTTGGGAACCAAATTAAAACATTCTGGGAACAAACTGAGAACATTTGGTAATTTTTTTAAGGAACCAAATTAGAACATTCTGTGAACGCATTGAGAACGTTTGGTTATATTTTGGGATCCATATAAGAACGTTCTGGGAACATACTGAACACGTTTGGTTATTGTTTTTGGGAACCAAATTAAAACATTCTGGGAAAGTATTGAGAACGTTTGGTTATATTTGGACCAAATTAAAACATTCTGTGAACGTATTGTGAACGTCTGGTTACTTTTTTGGGATCCATATAAGAACGTTTTGTGAATGTACTTAGAACGTTTGGTTATTTTTAGCAACCAAATAAGAACATTCTGGGAAAGTATTGAGAACGTTTGGTTATATTTTGGGATCCATATAAGAACGTTTTGTGAATGTACTGAGAACGTTTGGTTATTTTTAGCAACCAAATAAGAACATTATGGGAAAGTATTGAGAACGTTTGGTTAGTTTTTTGGGAACCAAATTAAAACATTCTGGGAACGTATTGAGAACGTGTGGTTATATTTTAGCAACCAAATAAGAACATTATGGGAACGTTAGCGGAATGTTGTATAAAGAAAACGTTCCTGTCTAACCAACAGTACCTTAGAACGTTCTGGAAACCATAAAGCACTAGCTGGGATGGAACTGAATCATTACCATATTCACTGCATTGGCGTGCAGGCGCACCTGAGGAAGCCCACGTGTTTGTCTCCGTCCAGCAGAACCCGAGCAGATGCGATCCAGTCCTGAGCTCTGACGCCCGGAACCAGCGCTCGGCCCGACACCCGAACCCTCACGTCTCCGCCAGGCGTCTGAAACATCGCGTCTTCATCCTCATCTTCATCGTCGTGTAGTTTGACGTCTAGAGAGCAAGACGCGGCAGCAAGCAGCAGCAGCGCCGCGACACACAGGCGACACATCTCCGTCGGGTTCGTCGTTCAAGGTGTTCGTCTAAAAACCGCGGTTCTCTGAAGCTACCGTCACTCTGAGATCAAAACAAACCCGCTGGAGTTTGACAGGCGCTGCGTGATGACGTCATCGAGCGCGTGAGACTTCAGTCCTCGGCTTAACTCGTTTTTTTTTTTTTTTTTTTTTTTTTAATTTTAGTATAAACCGTTTCAATGAAGTTGAAGAGAGGAGGGAAAGACTATGATCAGAGTGGTAAAAAACAAACAAAAAAATTTATTCAATCGCAAAGTGAGTTATGTATAGTGTATATATTGTGCTATATGTAACTTATAACGATAAGAAACTATATACTTTGACTAAAATTAAAAAGAAAACAAAATATTAAAATAAAAATGTATTCAAAATATTAATAAAAACTATAAAAGCATCTAATAATTTGTATCTAAATATCTATAGTATCTAAAGTATCTAATAATTATATATATATATATATACAGTCATGTAAAACAGTTAGGACACCCTACTGAATTCCATGGTTTTCTGTATCAGGACATAATAAAAAATTATCTGGTCCTTGGCAGGTCTTAAAATTTGATGAACAACAGCACATGCCATATCACACTGTGTCATTATTTACTTAACAAAACTAAAGACAAGATGGAAAAGTCACGTGTGACAAAGTCCTGATCTCGGATGAGCTGAGAGTGAGCACATTTTCAGCTAATGTTCATTTCTGTGTGAACTGCTCCTTTGACTGAGTAAGAGCAGATTAGTTTGTCATCCCAGTGATGATAGTTTGGATGGTTTAGTTCTAGTTTTGTGTCTTGCTTGTGCGTGTGGTGAATGTGCTTTACAGCATGTGATTGTTTTCACAGGATTTTGCGTATGACATGCATGAGGGAAAGAAACACACAGTCTGATGGCCATGTAGTGTCATTTTTTCTGCTTTCATGTTAATTTGAACGACATGATAGAATGATTATTTTCAAGTGAACAGTTTTGGCTGCTGTGTCTTTAAGGCATCTATATTTAGCACAAAAATACAGAAAGCAGTCAAATCAAGTCATGATCAAAATATCATTTTGACCCGATTGTCTAATGTTGTCCATAATATCATAATCAGAGACAGAAACCACAAATACAGCTGTCAAACCTGAGCATCTGAAAACTCATTAGAGCAACGAAACCCAACAACCGACCACAATATTCCCCAAATCGCTGTTTTGAGTTCAGATTTGATTGTGTAAGTGTCTGGAAAATAGACGGATCTGATTTGAGTTTGTCGTGTCTGAGGTTTCTGACGATGGGCTGCTTTCTTTTACATTCATTTACTGATGCTTTTATCCAAAGCAGCTTATATGCGTTCATTAAATTAGTTAAAGAAGTGTTCATTTTGTCAGGTTTCACTGTTCACCTCTTAATTGTTAACTGAGCATAAGAATAATTTCATTACCAGTAATGAGGACTATTTCATCACACTCGTCTCATGTGTAACTTGTAATGTTGAAGTCGTATACTTTTTAGTTTTAAAACAGTGTGTGTTTGAAATATTACATCATAATGTGATTATGAGCTGAACTGCTGAACACAGAGCATCTGTTTTTAATCACAGCCTTGACTCTGAGGGGGTTTTACATGCCAGTGTTATGTTAGTGGCATTTAGATGCTATTGTAGTTTTTAATATTTGTATTTTTTTATTTTCTGTTTGCATTTAAATTTGAATCAAAGTAGCTCAAGAGCCGCCAACATCTAAACAACATCAGCAGAGCCAAAGAACACGGAGAAACGGGCCGGAGGCATTCAGTTACACTTTACGAATCACATTTACACCAAAACCAAAAGAAAAATACAATTATTATATTTTGCATAGACAAAACAAGTCTTGTTTAGGATTTTGATTGCTTTGGGACATTATTATGTATCATGTGCTTTCCCCCAGTTGTTTAACCGTCATAATGCATTCAGAATCTCTAGACTGTTTCCACATTCCGGCTCTGTTTGGACTTGAAGAATTGTTATTTTATAAAAGACGTAAAACTTATTTTTCAAATAAAACCATATTGTATCTGATCAGCAACATCTTGATAATAAGTGAATGTGAACATTTTTTGAATGTTACCATATTTTCACTGCATTTACCTCATTATTAATGAAAAAATGGATAAGTTCTTTGAAATTTCAAAGTATATATGAACTACTCCAAACAAAACTAAGATGTAAAAA
>NW_015540100.1:222302-225709 GCF_001515605.1 Sinocyclocheilus anshuiensis | reverse complement strand
ATTTATTTTTTTTCAAAATTGGTGAGAAATTTTATTTGAATACATCATTGTATGAAATTTATAAGAACATATAATCTATGAATTACCGGTATTAACCCCAATGGCATGAATGGAATTTAATTAAATTATTAAATCATTTATAATTCATGATTGCGCAAAAACAGTTCAAATTCATGAAACTTACATATTCTAACAAAACAACATAAAAAAACATAAATATTACTCTGAAAAGTGTTCAAACAAAATAAATTCATTTTACTTGCATAAACTCTCACTTTTTTTTTTTTAATTATCAGTTTTTCATGCTGCAGTGCTTTAACAATAAACGTACATATTCATGTTCATCAACAAAATTCAGTCCAAAAGTGTGTGATACATGGAGAAAAGGTGAAATATATTTTACAGATGAGTTTTTTACACTAATATAACTTCATAGATAATTTTACAAAACGTACAGTCATGGCCAAAAGTTTTGGCAGTGACTTCAATTTTGTGTTTTGCAAAGTTTGCTGCTTAAGCTGTTTTGGTGTTCATTCACATTGTTTCTAGGTTATTGTGTAGAGTAATCAGATGCATTTAAAATAATTGCTAAAAGCTTCATTGGCCAAAAAATTAACTTTTCACAAAAAAGCTAATTTCACTGTTTTTTGATCCTGACAAAAAAATGAGCAGCTAACATTAATTTAATAATCATATCAGCAGCACATGTGAAAGTGTGAATGAGTACTAGTCAGGTGAAATCACTATCATACTAATTAGATTGTAAGAGCAGACTGATCTGCTTTGCATCAAAATGGCCTCACATGCGAGGAAATTGCTACAAAGAATATTGCACCTGAAAGAACCATTTACCGGATCATCAAGAACTTCAAGGAGAGAGGTTTGACTGCAGTGAAGAAGTCTTCAGGACGTCCCAGAGTGTCCAGCAAGCGCCAGGACCATCTCCTCATGAGGAATCGTGTCACCAGCAGTGCAGAGCTTGCTCAGGAATGGCAGAAGACTGGTGTGAGAGCATCTGCACGCACAGTGAGGCCAAGACTTTTGGACAACGGCCTGGTGTCAAGAAGGGCAGCAAAGAAGCCACTTCTCTCCAAGAAAAACCTCAAGGACAGACTGAAATTCTGCAGGAAGTAGAAGGATTGGACAGCAGAAGACTGGTGCACAGTTATTTTCTCTGATGAAGCTCCCTTCCGACTGTTTGGGACACCTGGAGAATCGATTGTTCGGAGAAGAAAAGCTGAACGCTACCATGAGTCCTGTGTTGTGCCAACAGTGAAGCATCCTGAGACCATCCATGTGTGGGGTTGCTTTTCAACCGAGGGAGTGGGCTCTCTCATAATTCTGCCCAAAAACACTGCCATGAATAAAGAATGGTATCAAAACGTCCTGCAAGAGCGAATTCTTCCAACAATCCATGAGCTGCCTGAGTGCTGCCTTTGATTTGGTTGACCATGAGGTGCTGTTGACACGTTTGGAGATATCTGTGGGCCTTCGTGGCACAGTCTTGCAGTGGTTTCGTTCTTATTTAACCAACAGATGTTTTAGTGTTTGTATTGGTCATCAGACCTCCTCTAGTATACCTCTTAATTGCGGAGTTCCACAGGGATCAATCCTTGGCCCGGTTTTGTTTACCCTGTACATGCTACATCTGGCTTCCATTTTTAACAAATATAAAGTATCCTTCCATCTATATGCTGATGATACTCAGATCTATTTTCCTTTAAACCATAATAAAAAAAAATGGCTTACAACCATTGTTGGTCTGTTTAAAAGAACTTAAAGCTTTGGCTCTCAAGTAATTTTCTAAATTTAAATGAAAATAAAACCGAAATAATTATATTTGGGCATAAGGAAAATTGTGTGTTAGATGTTGACTGTGGCTATATGTAACTCAGTGCGCTAGAAATCTGGGCGTTCTGTTTGATCATAATTTAAAATTTGACAAAAAGATCAGTGCTGTTGTAAAATCATACTTTTTCACCTCTGTAAACTCATTGTATTGTCTTCATGTTTTTTAGTGAACTAGTTAGTAGTTTGAGTGCTGACCACTGGAGGTTTGTACCTCTGGATCTAAACATTTATGTTAAACATGATTGATTATGGATTGAGATGTTTTTTGAGGTGTGTTAAAGTATTTTATGCTTAAACGTCTGGCCTGTTGTTTTCCTAGCCTTGACCTCATGACCCCCTGTGAGATCTCAGCTCATCCATAGCAGCACAACGGAAACTCAAAAGAATGATCCTGACCCCCGTGTCCTCTTGACCTTTGACCCCACCTTCTGAGGTCACTGACAGTGACCCCACGCCCGTGTCTCATGTTTATGAGCCGAATGAATCTGTGGAACATGACAGCGTTTAGTGTTTTTCTGTTTCTCCCTGGTGTCGTCGTTTGAAGGCCTGAATGTGTTCGCTGTGTAATTCACTAATGGCTGCTGTCTGTGTCTGTTTTTCCAGTAACTTCTCCCACTCCAGGAGTCGTTTCAGTATGCCGGGACACACGTATCAGTGTGGAGAAATGTAGCATTGCATCAGTGTCTCAGCAATGGATTCTCTGCAGTGAATGGGTGCCGTCAGAATGAGAGTCCAAACAGCTGATAAAAACATCACAATAATCCACAAGTAATCCACAGCACTCCAGTCCATCAGTTAACATCTGGAGAAGACAAAAGCTGAAACTAATCCAGCATTAAGACGTTTTTAACTAAAATACCATAGAGTAATCGTAATAAGAGTAAGTGTCCATAATAACGCTTCCTCCAGTGAAAAAGTGCATCTGCTGTTGTCTGATGCTGCAGGTGATGGAGAAGCACGGAGCGGACGCCTGGCACTCTCAAGAAACACAATCAACATCGAGACCAGGGCTGGATTGGTAATCGGGCATTTTCCCGGTGGGCCGACGCACTTAAGGGGCCGACAAAATGTCTTGTTTTTTTGCCAAGGACCATCACGCAGGGACAGCGAGCAGCCAGTGGCCCATTGGTTTGTCTCCTGTATTGACAGCGTAAACATCCAATCACAATGCTCTATAGACGGAGCGATTAAATATTTTGTTCCGCCTATATAAAGATCGCATCACCCCAACTTCTTCCTCATCGGCTTTTCCCACGTTTTCACAGGAGATTTATCAAGAACAGGCTTGCTCTGCGGTGAGTGATGCGGGCCAAAGAGCAAGGCAGGAGGAGAAGAAGAGAGTAGTTGAATTGTTAAAGTGCTTGATAGGGACTCGCAACGGAGGCAGGAATCTAACCTATCCTAATGTGTGTGCGCGGCTGCGCGCCATGAGTGTATGCGTAAACACTTTTTAATAATAAAACGTAAATTCGTCCCACTCGATTTTTTGGCCAAGTCAAGTCAAGTGTGTTCATAGAGGTTTCCATGGGCCAATGCGAATAAAGCTAGATTTAAAT
>NW_015540100.1:216145-218048 GCF_001515605.1 Sinocyclocheilus anshuiensis | reverse complement strand
TTGAGAAAATCATCTTTAAAGTTGTTCAAATGAAGTTCTTAGCAATGCATATTACTAATCAAAAATGAAGTTTTGATATATTTACGGTAGGAAACTTGCAAAATATCTTCATGGAACATAATCTTTACTTAATATCCTAATGATTTTTGTCATAAAAGAAAAATGTATAATTTTGACCCATACAATATATTGTTGGCTATTGCTACAAATATACCTGTGCTGCTTATGACTGCTTTTGTGCTCCAGGGTCATATTTTAGAGTTAATCTAACAGGTTTCTTTTGGGTCTTAGTTTGAATGGACTGAATGAGTTAAAATGTCTTCTTTTATTGTACTTGCTACTAATAAGGAGATAAAGTACTGTATGATATACTTGATTTTTTAAAACCATGAACTCTCTTCCAAAATCTAGTGAGCTTCCTATTTAGAAAGCATTTTAAGCATCACATAAAGTCTGAAACATTATGCTGCCTTCCAAAGGGACGTTCACATTTATTTATATTTAAAAACATAAACATTAGGTTAACAAACGTTACTTAAAGCCTTTATATATAATGCATTATAAACATATTTTAATGCATTAATTATGTCTTGTAATGCATCGTATGAATAACACAGTTATAATGCGCATTATACTACTTAGTTATTCAGTCACACCTTTAGAAAGTATAATGCATTAAAACATGACAAACAAACCTTCACATATTATAATGCATTTACAATTATGTATGAAAAGATAAAATGCATTGCAATGTACATTATGAATACTTTTATAATGCATTATACAGGAAAGGCTTTAAGTGTAATCAAAACTACTTGTTAATTTAAAATGCTGTTATACTTAAAGTCTTTTAACTTGAGTGACACATTTTATAAAACTGTGTTGCAAAAGACACATGATTTTAAATAGATAAAATAACTAAAACTAAAATGAAAACAGAACATTTAAAAATAAAGTCTTATAAATTAAAAACAATTAAATAATTATAATATTTTAGTTTAGTTTAGTTTAGTTTTATTGATTTATATAGCACATTTAATAACGACAGTGTCGACCAAAGTGCTGTACAAAATTAAAAAATAAAATACATAAAACAACTAACCATATAAAACAAATCACAAATTATGACAAAGATAACATCACACATTATCAAATATTTGACAGCATTTACTCCAGACCATAAGCCGTTTCAAAAAGATAAGTCTTAAGTGAAGATTTAAAAACCTGAAAAGAGGAGGCTGATCTTATATACAATGGTAAATTGTTCCACAGCTTTGGTGCTGCCACCGAAAAAGCACGATCCCCCTTAAGTTTCAGGCACGTCATAGGTACCGATAACAAAAAAGAATTTGATGACCTTAAAGGCCTGTTAGTCACATGGTACAAGAGAAGATCAGACAGGTAAGATGGTGCCAAACCTGCCATAGATTTATACACAAACAGCAGTACTTTAAACTGGATTCGAGACTCGATAGGAAGCCAATGCAAACTAATTAAAACTGGAGTGATACTTTCTCTCTTTTTGGTCCCTGTTAAAAGTCTCGCCGCAGCATTTTGGACCATCTGGAGATGAGATAAACAAGACTGAATAATTCCTAAATACAAAGAATTACAATAATCCAATCTTGTTGAAATAAATGCATGAATAATAGTATCCAGATCCTTAAAAGAAAGAAAATATTTAATTTTAGCAATCATCCTAAGCTGAAAAAATGCTGATTTCACGACTGAATTTATCTGTTTATCAAATTTGAGTGCCGGGTCAAAAATAACACCCAAATTCCGAGCACAAGTGCCTACAGTTTTAGTTATAGGACTCAAAGTTTTAGAAAGGATGGAAGCACATTCAGGCCATCCAAAGACCAACACTTCTGTCTTAGAATTATTTAGCTGTAAACAAATT
>NW_015540100.1:206928-211811 GCF_001515605.1 Sinocyclocheilus anshuiensis | reverse complement strand
TATTATTTTTAGCTTTTTATTATTATTATTATTATTATTATTATTATTATTATTATTATTATTATTATTATTTATAGCTATTTTTAGGTTTATTTTTGACCTTGTATGTTTTTTTATAATAATTTCATATTTGTTTTCTGATTAATAGTTTAAATAATTAATAATTATAATATTTTAGTTTAGTTTAGTTTAGTTTTATTGATTTATATAGCACATTTAAAGTGTCGACCTGTACAAAATTAAAAAATAAAATACATAAAACAACTAACCATATAAAACAAATCACAAATTATGACAAAGATAACATCACACATTATCAAATATTTGACAGCATTTACTCCAGACCATAAGCCGTTTCAAAAAGATAAGTCTTAAGTGAAGATTTAAAAACCTGAAAAGAGGAGGCTGATCTTATATACAATGGTAAATTGTTCCACAGCTTTGGTGCTGCCACCGAAAAAGCACGATCCCCCTTAAGTTTCAGGCACGTCATAGGTACCGATAACAAAAAAGAATTTGATGACCTTAAAGGCCTGTTAGTCACATGGTACAAGAGAAGATCAGACAGGTAAGATGGTGCCAAACCTGCCATAGATTTATACACAAACAGCAGTACTTTAAACTGGATTCGAGACTCGATAGGAAGCCAATGCAAACTAATTAAAACTGGAGTGATACTTTCTCTCTTTTTGGTCCCTGTTAAAAGTCTCGCCGCAGCATTTTGGACCATCTGGAGATGAGATAAACAAGACTGAATAATTCCTAAATACAAAGAATTACAATAATCCAATCTTGTTGAAATAAATGCATGAATAATAGTATCCAGATCCTTAAAAGAAAGAAAAGAGATATCCGGATGCAGTATTAGTCTTATTGCACACAAGTATGAACCCTTTTCGCATTTCCAGGGTTCTCAGAAATAGAAGTTGCCATAACTTCTATCGTGGTGAATGGAAAATACAACAAATATCATTTTTGCATTCCCATTTACCCCAATAGCAACAGAAAATTATCACACATCTATGACTTTCTAAAACAAAACAAAATAATAAATCAATAAAAACCAGAAAAGATGTCAAATTTGTCGACACTCCCTCAGTCGCTAAAAATACAACACAGCAGCGTTAACCAGTTTTCTGTAATTTGCCAAGGTTATACAACAATATATAGTGCTATAAATGCACATTAATCTTTTTAACAAATAAAACCTAAAAAAATGTTGCTAGATTAACAATGTTAATTACATGCAATCACACCTTGTGAAAAGGGTCTATTTGTGTAAGTTATTGCAAAAATAAATAAATACTGATTGTCTTTCTACATTTCTGAAACAACTTTTCTTTTACGCTGATGTCACCAAGGCCTTTTATTTTTCAGCCCCTCCCCTTCTACACCAAGTCAACACAAGTCACCTTTATTTATATAGCGCTTTATATTGTGTCAAAGCAGCTTTACAGTGTTAAACAGGAAAATAGTGTGTCGATAATGTAGGAGGACAATGGTAAACAGTCAATTTTTCAGTTAAAGTCAGTTCATTGATGCTACAATGATGTCATCATCCAACTCAAGTTCAGTTCTCTTCAAATAGTGCCTGTGCAATCAAGCCGACAATATTGCCAAAAATTAAGTGTCCATAATTTTCCATCCAAAGTGTCCATAATTTTTAGCATCCAAAAAATGGCCCTGCTAAAACTAAGGCCCTGCTTACATTTTATCACATTGAATATCCTCAGAAATGACACATCATTGAATTAAAATGCAATACCATTTCATGTTGACTTCAACAGAATCCATTTGTACGGTCTGTTCTACCCAGAAAACTCCCCATAAAATTCAGGTCTAGATCTAAATCCAAAGAAACATGTGACACATAGTCTTCAAAAACAGGCATGCAAAAAAAAAAACAATGTACATGCACATAAAAACATTCACACCTGCATGCCAAAACACACACATAAATGTTCATCACACACACACACACACACATGCAGCAGTTCTCCAGCGATCATGACTGTCAGTGTGTTTTACCCTCCTGAGCCTCTGCCTGACTCTGCACAATGTAAGTGTCAATGACTCGCGGCTCCAGGTCTCGACCCTTCTCTGCTGGAGTGATGAGCCGAGGAATATGAGTCTCCTGACAGGAAACACACCACATGAGCACATTCAGAAAGAAAAACAAGGAACCGAGTCAAATATCACCATGGATCAAGCAGTAAGACAATCATGACCATGCATTACAGTGATTTACAGCGTTTAAGGGACTTTAGGCACTCTATGTGGTAAAATCAGAGTAATGCATGCACTTTAATGGCTTTTTGCTTTCATTTTCCACAAAATTAAGCACATTTTACCTTAAGGGTTTTAAAGATTCCAGCAGCGATTTTCAAACTCTTGTGAACATCTTTGGCCTCATCCTCTGTGATGCTACAATTTAAAACAAAAGCAACCTGTCTTTTAGTTTTAGTTTTATTGATTTATATAGCACATTTAATAATGACAGTGTCGACCAAAGTGCTGTACAAAATTAAAAAATAAAATACATAAAACAACCAACCATATAAAACAAATCACAAATTATGACAAAGATAACATCACACATTATCAAATATTTGACAGCATTTACTCCAGACCATAAGCCGTTTCAAAAAGATAAGTCTTGATTTAAAATTTAAAAACCTGAAAAGAGGAGGCTGATCTTATATACAATGGTAAATTGTTCCACAGCTTGCCACCGAAGATCCCCCTTAAGTTTCAGGCATGTTATAGGTACCGATAACAAAAACGAATTTGATGACCTTGAAGGCCTGTTAGTCACATGGTACAAGAGGAGATCAGACAGGTAAGATGGTGCCAAACCTGCCATAGATTTATACACAAACAGCAGTACTTTAAACTGGATTCGAGACTCGATAGGAAGCCAATGCAAACTAATTAAAACTGTAGTGATACTTTCTCTCTTTTTGGTCCCTGTTAAAAGTCTGGCCGCAGCATTTTGGACCATCTGGAGACGAGATCAACAAGACTGAGTAATTCCTAAATACAAAGAATTGCAATAATCCGATCTTGTTAAAATAAATGCATGAATAATAGTCTCCAGATCCTTAAAAGAAAGAAAAGATTTAATTTTAGCAATCATCCTAAGCTGAAAAAATGCTGATTTCACGACTGAATTTATCTGTTTATCAAATTTGAGTGCCGGGTCAAAAATAACACCCAAATTCCGAGCACAAGTGCCTACAGTTTTAGTTATAGGACTCAAAGTTTTAGAAAGGATGGAAGCACATTCAGGCCATCCAAAGACCAACACTTCTGTCTTAGAATTATTTAGCTGTAAACAAATTTCCGCCATCCAAGTTTTAACTTCACTCACACAATCAATCAAAGACTGGAGAGATATATTGTCATCTGGTTGCATTGGAAGATAAAGCTGTATATCATCTGCATAAAGATTGTATGAGATCTGATACTTACGAAAAATCATAGCTAAAGGAAGAAGATAAAGGGAAAACAAAACAGGGCCTAAAACAGAACCCTGTGGTACCCCACATGTACATGCAGCATTAACAGAGGTAAAAAAAAAGAGGTTTTAATTTTAGCGATTAAAACAACTGCCTAGTTTGCGTTTACAAAATGCAAAAGTAATGAAGTGCAATGCAAAAATGCATTCTGTGTGAATGGCCCCTAAATAACCTTCATTATAACGAAATGCATTGCAAGAAAAATCATCCATCAATCAAGAAAGAGAACCTTTTTTTTTTTTTTTTGGTATGTAAAAATATAGACAAAAAGAGTCCCATCTAATTCTAAACAAACTATTTTTCCTAATATTTGTGGAGTTTGTTTTTGTATACAGCTGCTATTATTTGTGTTATCTTTGGAACATTTAAAAAAGCACGACCGATTTGAGTTGTCTCAGAAGTGTGCTGTCTATGTAGTGCACTAGGGTTTGGAACAGAGTGAATATGAACACATGCTGCTGCTTTGAACTTCACAATGAGCTTTAATAAATGAATTCTGTCACAGTAACTGGTGTCTGTTTGAGAAACGCATTGTTTTACCAGGGTAAACTCTAGTTTCGGTTCTTCAGGATGAGGGATCTGGTTGGACTGATGCGTGAGCGGCGTGTGTTTTCTGCTGCACATTAACTCTACGTGTGTTACACAACATGACCATAGCTGTGGTTAAGGCAGATCAGCAGGAGAAAACGCTTCACAGAAGAGGACTGATTCACATTATAGAATTCATTTCATAAAACTGTGTTTCACATGGCAGAGAGTCGTCTGGAGAACGGCTGGAGCTGCTGCGGATGCAGTATAAAAGTCTATTGTAAAATCCGTTTGAAATCAGTAAATCTCATTCTTCAAGGGCTTATTTGAAAAAGGCCTTAATAGGTCTTCATTCTACCAGGGTAAACTCTAGTTTCGGTTCTTCAGGATGAGGGATCTGGTTGGACTGATGCGTGAGCGGCGTGTGTTTTCTGCTGCACATTAACTCTACGTGTGTTACACAACATGACCATAGCTGTGGTTAAGGCAGATCAGCAGGAGAAAACGCTTCACAGAAGAGGACTGATTCACATTATAGAATTCATTTCATAAAACTGTGTTTCACATGGCAGAGAGTCGTCTGGAGAACGGCTGGAGCTGCTGCGGATGCAGTATAAAAGTCTATTGTAAAATCCGTTTGAAATCAGTAAATCTCATTCTTCAAGGGCTTATTTGAAAAAGGCCTTAAAAGGTCTTCATTCATCCTTCTAAAAGTTAAAGCACAAAAAAAAAAAACAGAGCAGAAAGTCTTAAAGGCGACATATTATGCCCCTTTTTACAATATGTAATATAAGTCTCTGGTGTCCCCAGAATGTGTCTGTGAAGTTTCAGCTCAAA
>NW_015540100.1:188727-206071 GCF_001515605.1 Sinocyclocheilus anshuiensis | reverse complement strand
ATACAGAACTACCAAATTTTGCTATAAGTTTGATTGCATCATATAATAATTGCTGTTAATAGTGTTCATCGTCTGTTTGATTACGTCTTTAATTGATTTTTCCGTACATTTCTGCCATATGTACATTAACTGAAAGTCAACACTGATAAGCTACCACTAAATATTGTAGAAACTTAGTTTGCTGTAAAGTTGCTTTGCAATGATTTGTATCGTGAAAAGCGCTGTACAAATAAACTTGAATTGAATTGAATTGAATTGAAGTAGCATCAGATCTTCTCTTCTGTATTGTGACATACATCAGTGTGAAACGGATTATCACAAAAGAATAAATGTAGGGCGGGGCTTGGTTCTATCCATCGGCTGCTGATTGGATGTTAAGATGTGGGTGTGGCTCTCAAAAGTGGAGGCGGCTCAGAATGAGAGATTGTAGTGGATTGTAAGAAAGGGGCGGGGTTTAAACTCACTCAGTGATTGGAGAACTCTGTCATTCCGCTGGAATTTTGACATTTTAAAAAAAGGTTATATAACATGAATATAATTTTCTTTATAGAATGTTAGTTTCATGCTGACTTTAACCCTCATGTTGTGTTCGGGTTATTTTGGCAGGGAGGGGATTTTCTTTCTCCTGAAAATGCTGGTTAATGTTCTGGCATTGGACTAAACCTGTTTTCTTTCGATGAGCAAAGGTTTGTGTTTGTTTCTGGAGCTGATTGATCGCGGGCTTCAATGATCTGAACTTCTGCACTTCAGATTTTGAGTGAATGCTACCAAAAT
This sequence comes from Sinocyclocheilus anshuiensis, assembly GCF_001515605.1. Lineage (NCBI taxonomy): Eukaryota > Metazoa > Chordata > Actinopteri > Cypriniformes > Cyprinidae > Sinocyclocheilus > Sinocyclocheilus anshuiensis. The sequence continues at coordinate 205,297 of NW_015540100.1, read as the reverse complement.
CATCCACTTCTTATACGCAGAAACAGATGTTTTAGTTCTTGTTTTCTCCACAGCAGCAGCTTCTTCTCTGGATTGTGTGTCGGAGGTTCTGCTGTGTTTGTGACGGGTCGGAGACATTCTGCTGGGAAAGATAAACTTCTGCAATAAACGTGAATCAGACCGCAGCATGTGCTGCCTCTCTCATGTGTTTACATCTCACTGCCTGGAAAAAACTCTCTCATATGAATTTTTATCAAAACATCATTTCTGTGGCATATCAGTGATGCTAGAGATGAACAGAGGAACAAAAATGACCTTTAAAAAGAAAGAACTCAGTGCTTAGAACAATATGAGACTAGAGAGCAATCAACTGACTGATTGACTGACTGACTGACTGACTGACTGACTGACTGACTGATTGATGTTTTTGCAATATGGACAAAATCAAGTCAAGAATATACTGTAAATCCCACCATAAGAAAAAAAAAAACCATCTGTAGAAAAGCGGTAAAGGTACTGGTCATTTTCTGCCAGGACATTATCCGTTAAGTTCAAGGACATTTCCTTTAACCTTAAAACATAATAATACAATGCAATGAATAGTTCTAAATAAAGGTAAAATATTTTGAAGTGTCAACACTGAAATTCCTTCATATTAACACGGTACATTGGACCCTATTTTTACAAAATTTTCTTAGAGTGCACGATAAAGAAGAAAAGACAATCGAAATTCCAGTTTCATGTTGACTTAAACTTGTATTGAACCAGTAACCAGTAATATTCCTTTTAAACAACACTCTTTACCACAAATAGACCATAACTGTCCTTTTCTGTTACATTGCCACTGGTTAATTTAAACATTATCATTAATCAAAAGCTTTTGGTTGTTGGCCAGACTCAACTGGCATAATTACAGAATTAACTTTTTGCACATCAAGTTAATCCAAAATTAAAATGAGAAATGTTGTCTTGTTTTTCAATATTTTATTTCAGTTCCTGTTTTTTTTTTTTTTTCAAGCAAGTAATTTTGAACAGGTTTAATTGTATGTAAGCGATAATAACCCCGTCTGGAGTGGTGGCGCATCTGCAGAGGCTCTTTTCCATCACAGGAAGTCTGAGGTTTATCTGACCTGGTTTCCTGTGAGTCATGCAGGGATTCACTCAAGGCTTTGGATCAAACGTCTCCAGAACTGAAGATCTGATGTTCACCAGCCAAAAACACCACACTGCTCGCCGCGGTGAGATAACAGGCTTCCTCTGGAGACGAGCGTCTGCTCGCTGATCAGGTGTGAAACTCTATGTGTCTAGAAGTTCATCGGTGATCTGATGGCTCTTCACAGGAGCTCAGAGATCCAGAGACGCTGTGATCAGATATCAGAGCTGAACCCATCAAACTCACCAGCTGATCAAGTTCTCTGAGATCTTACAAAGAACACATGGATGAATCCTTCAAGATCTTCATCTTCTGTCTCAGTAGAGTCACTGCAGCGCTGCTTCAGGTCCTTTCATCAGATTCACTTGTGCTTCAAACCAGTGTTATTTTAGCATTGAGATAATATTATAATTGCTTGAATGCAATTATAAAATTGAAAGTTTTGAACAGAAAGCTATGGAAGCCTGTTTCCACCATGAAATAAAAAAAGGTAACTGATACTTTTTTATCTTACAATTCCTACTTTTGTCTCGCAATTTACTTTTTTAGTCAGGACCACTTTTGTCAAAGTATATTTATTACAATTATATTGCATACTGTTAGTATTGACAGTATGGTTCTGTTCTGGGCAAAACTCTGTCCATGCAGCCATGCTTTTCTGACTTTTTTCTCACAATTCTGAGTTTATAATTTGCAATTATGATTTTATATCTCACAATTCTACTTCTTCCTTGCAATTAACTTTTTTCTCACAATTCTGACTTTATAACTCGCAATTCTTACTTTTATCTCGCAATTCCGTCTATACTTTTTCTATTCTGACATTATATCTCACAATTATGACTTTTTTCTGTCAATACTGACTTTATAATTTGCAATTCTGACTTTATATCTCACAGTTCTGACTTTTCTCCCCCAATTCTGACTTTTTTCTTGCAATTCCGACATTATAATTTGCAATTTTGACTTTTTTTTCCCCTCACAATTCTAAGTTAATATTTCACAATTCTGACTTTTTTTCTCGCGATTCTGACTTTTTTCTTAGAATTGTGCAGATATAAAGTCACATTTACCATTTACCCAAGGCTGACACTTTGTTTCATCTTAACAGTTGCTGAGCAGTTGCTATGGTGTTCACTGGTTGCTAGGTGAGATCTTGTGGTCTGGAGATGTGCTTGGGGTCCTTCAGTGTGCGTCTGTAGAGTTTCTTCAGGTGTTTATATGTGTACACCATCTACAAACGGTGCACATGATCTGAGGAATCAGCTTTAACACTCACAGAAGGTTCTAGTGATTCTTACTCTAGTAAACTAATAAGCAGATGAATGTAGTGAATGCACCTCTCGTCTCTTCCCAACATTCACGGCACAAAGCGTCTCTTCATGATGCAGCTCTGAGTCTCTCCAGAAATGAGCTATGAGAGAAATGCCACACATGTTTGGTCCATCAGAGCTCAGTCCAGCACTTCTCTGTCATTCTGATGAGCTCTGAAAGCAAACCGCAGTCCATCTGTTATGTAACTGCATCTGCTTCCATTCAGACGCTTCTTTTCTCAGTTTATACGGTAATCTGAGCATGTGTTTTCTGTTGAGCGCCGCTTTGCTTCTCCACCGCTGAAGAACTCAACTGAGATATTATGTACACGATATGCATTTTATTTCATTTTTGGGTCCCAGCTAACAGGGAACATTCTCACATTCTTAGAACGACATCATGATGTTATTTGCACTTGATGAACATTCGGTAACAATTTATTTTAAGGTGTCCTTGCTACACATGTTACATGTACTTACTATTATAATAATTAATTATGCATAATTACATGCAAGTAAACCCTAATCCCAGTCCTAACCATATAGTAAGTACATATAGTTAATGAATATTACTCCGTACTTAAATGTATAATTACACTGTAACAAGGACACCTTAAAATAAAGTGTAACCGAACATTCTACAAAACATTTTTTAACCTGTTAGAATATTACAAATAAACATTCAACTAATGTTTTAATTTGGGTGAAAATAAAGTTTGCGGAACACCGTAAGAAACATTTTTGTAACCTTTATGTAACATTATAATCACGACAAGAAAACTGGAGATTTCAACATTTTAGAAAACATTCCCGTAACGTTTCTGTAACCTAAATTTGTTCCTTTTAAAAACTGGCTGTTTATTTACCACTAATGTGAACGCTTCTCATTCAGCACAAGAGAAAAATACAAAAATTAATCAAATAAAAATTAATAAATAAATACTTTCCCTGTGGGTTTCTGCCAAAATAAAAGCTGAGAACAAGCAAGAACTCCATCAACATTCATAAATGTTATTAATATTGTAATGTTACTGTTGTTCTGTAAAATAAAATATAAAGTAAGACAATAATAATAATAATTATTACAACAGCTCTTAATACATTTATTACATTCACACATAGTGTTCAAATTGGGTAATATATTCTAATGTTTTTAAAGAAGTCCCGTCTGCTCAGCAAGCCTGCATTTATTTGTACAGTAAAAATACATGCCTGATTACAGGAGGTCTCAAAAATGGCCAAAAAATATTATTTTACTAACTTATTAATTTTAAGTTAAATTGTGCTTTGTTGGTATAATGTCTGCTAGAATGTTAAAAAATGTTCAGTGTTAAGTAAGTATTTTTAAATTGTTGTTTTGTAATTGATTTTTTCTTTGAAAAGCAAGACAAATCAGTAAAAAAAACATTTTTGGCTACTGAATTTACGCAATGGTGAAAAAAATTGGGGGGAAAAATGTGAAAAACCGCGTTCGGTTTTGGCCTTTGGCCTTCGGCCCAGTGTTTCATTTTGTTCAGTTTCGGCTTTGGCCAAGAATTTTCATTTCAGTGCATCCCTAATTTTTTCACTTATATTTTTATATTTGATTATATTTCACTTATATATATTTTTTTATATTTTATTTTATTTTAATATTTTCCCCTTTTTTCCCTTATATTTTGTTTATTTGATTACATTTAATTAGTTTCTGCCCTTTATTTTTAATTTAAATTAATTTATTTATTTTGCACAAAAGAGAAAGTACATTTTGACATTCTGTCCTCTATTTGTGAGTGGACTGATAGTGATTGGACTGGTTATTATTGCAATTTCTTAATTGAAAGTATGAATTGTATAAAATCATAAATAGCAAGACTGACATTACCCCTACATTAAGCAGCTGAATTAGTTCATAAAATAGACTGGCTTACCAGAAAAACATGAAGATTTCTGTGCTGATTTATTAGTGCATGAACGTGTGAGATGTTTGTGTATGTTTGCATCATATCAGATGTGTGTGAATGTGAGTCAGACAGCAGACGCTCGCTGAGCTGCCCATGAAAGGAAGTGCCGGAAGCGAAACGAGACGCAGCCCTGTTTGTGTCTCCAGACGTCTTGAGCCGAGTGTGTGTTGTTGTGCGGTTTCCATGGTGACAGGTGTGTGCTTATCAGACTGACCGCTTGTGTGGCCTTCGCTGAAGCATCAGCATGTGATCATCTCACAACAAAACAAACAAAAAACAATCATAAAGTGTTGTTTAAAATCACTGCAGATGAATTGTAATGCATCACGCTGCAGAAGACATTAAGAGTGTGACTGGATTTTATCTGTGGTGAACTGATCGATTAACTATATATAAAAAAAAAGATATGATCAATAAGTCACCCCAACATGTTTTTTCATCACTTTAACTCATCAAAATATAACTTCAAATTTCAACTTCATTTTTTAAGTTACGTGAGATTCAACAAGACAAGATTTTAAGAAAAATTGTAGAGTTGAAATGACTTGTACAGCCATTGGATTTTACTTGGAAATGTTTTTAAGTTGAATTAATTGGTTGTTTGTTTGGTTTATGGGTGGTTTTTGGTGTTTTTGTTTTTTGTTTTTTTATTGCTTTTCTTTTGGTGTTTTTTTTGTGATTTATTGTGAGTTTTGGGTGGTTTGTAGGTGGTTTTCATGGTTTATGAGTGGTTTGGGGTGTGTTTTTAATGGTGGTTTAAGAGTGGATTTTAGTTGGACTTTTGTTTTGTTTTTTGGTGTTTTTAATTTTATTTATTTATTAATTATTTTGGTTTTTGGTGGGGATTTTTTGTGTTGTAAGTGGGATTTTTTTGTAGTTTATAAGTGGTTTTGGGGTTATTTTCTGGGGCTTTTGGTGTTTTTTTTGTGACTTCAGATGGGTTTTGGGTGGATTATAAGTGGTTTTGGTGTTTTTTATGGTGGTTTATGAGTCGATTATAAGTGGTTTTGGGTTGTTTTGGTGTTTTTTATGGTGGTTTATGAGTCAATTTTAGTTTGAATTTTGTTTTTGTTTTTGGTGGTTTATGAGTTAGATGGGTTTTGGGTGGATTATAAGTGGTTTTGGTGTTTTTTATGGTGGTTTATGAGTCAATTTTAGTTTGAATTTTGTTTTTGTTTTTGGTGGTTTATGAGTGGTTTGTTGATGCGTTTTTGTTATTTATATTTATTGAGGTTTTGGTGGTTTTTGGTGATTTATGAGTGGATTTTGGTTATTTTTTCTTATTTATAGTGAGGTTTTGGTGGTTTATGTTAGTTTATGGGTGGATTATTTTTTTTATTGTAAGGTTTTGGTGGTTTATGAATGTACTTAATTTAGTATGGGCAAAAATGAATATTTACATTCATTCAGCAAACGCTTTTATCCAAAGCAGTTTACAAATGAGTTACAACACAAACCATTTGGGCAACAATTTACATTAAGGTCCCATTAGTAATGTTAGTTAATGTGTTAAATAACAATGAGCAATACATCTGTTGCAGTATTTATTAATCTTTGGTAACATTTGTTCATGTTAGCTCAGGTCCATTAATTAATATATAACTAGATAAAACAATTTTAATACTGTATTGCTAAATGTCAAAATTATTAATAATAATAATAATAATACATTATTTGAATAATATTACATTACGTGAATAATAAGTACATTAATAATAATAAATATGTAATATTTAAATTTCAATAAATAAATAAAATAAAATAATAATAAAACAAATTAATATAAAATAACAGATTAACAATTAATAAATGTGAGCCTGCAGCACAAAAGCAGTGTTAAGTCGCTGGGGTATATTTGTAGCAATAGCCAACAATACATTGTATGGGTCAAAATGATCCATTTTTCTTTTATGCCAAAAATCATTAGGATATTAAGTAAAGATCATGTTCCATGAAGATATTTTGTAAATTTCCTACCGTAAATATATCAAAACTTAATTTTTGATTAGTAATATGCATTGCTAAGAACTTCATTTGGACAACTTTAAAGATGATTTTCTCAATATTTAGACTTTTTTGCACCCTCAGATTCCAGATTTTCAAATAGTTGTATCTCAGCCACACAGCTTCAGGGTCTCTATTAAGAGTCGAGCACAGATGATTTAGTCACATAAGCACAGTGATTCTGTGTAGGTGTGTTTCCGTTCTGAATTATCTGGGAGTTACTTACAGCAGAAGTGTTTTCTGATGGATCTGAGCTCCTTATATGGACAGGAACATCCGCAGATGATGAAGATAATCCAGGGAAAAACAATCCGTTGCATAAACAGGGAAATCTGAACCTTGAACTCGGATTTGTCAGCAACTGGGAATGCCAGGAATTCTCTTAGCCGAGTTAAAGCTGTTCTGGAACGACATTATGGAATTGGCTGATTTATTAACCCCTTGCTAATAAATGTGTCTAATTAACACCTGTAGCTTTTGGTGGAATATGTGTATTCAGTTTGAACTAATGGATCTGTGTTCATCATGATGTTGATTTTACTGCAGAATTGATGCACAGTGACAGAAACCCACTGAAATGTAATGAATCATGTTCGGAAATGCTGCAACTTTCCAGTGTTTATATATAATTGTCAATTTAAGTATCCATTTTGTACAATTAATTCTGTTAAAAATGCAGTAAAAACATTAATATATTTAATTCGGACTCTTGTAAGTTACGTAATTAGAAATTCTTTCCCATTATAGTAGCGTCCAAATGTGAAGCATGTGTTAATGATTCTGCAGAATGAGACGCTCACAGATGATTACAGCAGCGTTATTTTACTGCCATTCAGATACTTAGATATTACTTATATATATATATATATATATATATATGTAAAAAAGATGTGCTGTCCCGATCTAGAAGTGCTCTTCATAAACTGTAAGCCATTCTACTCACTGCGGGAATTTTCCCTCGTTCATTCTCCTAAGTGTTTACATTCCACCGCAAGCACACGTGAGCGCAGTGCTACAACAGCTGGCTGATCAGATCTCAGACACAGAGCAACAACACCCGGACTCTGTGATAATAAAGCAAACCACACACGTGTACTGTCAAAATACAGACAGCACGCTACATGTCCCACCAGAGACAGTAATATGCTGGACCACTGTTACACCACAATAAAGATGCATATCACTCTGTCCCACGGGCAGCTTTGGGGCTTTCTGATCACTGTCTGGTTAATCTTATACTGACCTACAGGCAGAAACTGAAATCAGCTAAACCTCTAATAAGGACTGTATATAAAGGTGGACTAATGAAGCAGAGCGGGATTTCCAAGCCTGTTTCGACAGCACTGATTGGAGTGTTTTTGAAGCTTCTGCCACTGAGCTGGATAAGTTTGTAAAGAAGACACTCCAAGCTTTCAAATGAACCCATATATGGGCTGATACCATATAAGGAAGGCTATGTAAGTGAAGCATAAACATTTTTAACGTCATTTTGGAGTTTATTCAACTAAATGAAAATTAGAAATTACAACTAGTAGAAAAGGAAATTTATTTTTTGTTTTATTATTTATTTTACAGCAGAAATGTTATTTTTATTGCTTTAGCTTTAGTTTTAGTCCACTGTCTGGTTAACAGACACTTTCTCAGCACATACATGCTATTAATTGATTACTTTAATTATAATTAGTGATCACATGTGTGTGAGTTAATATTTGTATGTGTGTGTGTGTGTGTGTGTGTGTGTGTGTGTGTGAGTGACTGTGTTTAACCAGTCTTCTAGTTGACCTTGTGGACCTTGATAATTGTGTGTGTGTGTGTGTGATTGTAAAGGAAAAGCCTTTAAGTGTTTGTCAGTGACATGATGTCTGGAGAAACCAGTGTCTATCAAGAGTGCATGTGCAGGTGCATTCTGGTCCGATGACTTCCTGCATCCCTCCTGTCTTTCTATCAAACATTTCCTCTTGCATGGCCTGAGGGTGAGTACATTTTCAGCAATTTTCCATTTTTGGGTGAACTACACCTTTAATTGGACTCCAGATTAGCATTTGTTCCAGTAAAAATTATACCTTTGAATTATACCTTTGTGTGTGTGTGTGTGTGTGTGTGTGTGTGTGTGTGTAAGAGGATGTGACGTGTCTCCTCTTCATGTTAATGTTGGGATTTATGTGAAAAAAAGCATTAGTGCTGCTGAAGTGTTTCACAATCGCTGTAGTCTGTGAACATTTCTTCCATTCTGAGAGCGAATTATTCAGTAATTCAGCTGGAATCCACCTGGAGACTTACAAACGCTTGGCAGGAGTTTACTTGTGTGTGTGTGTGTGTGTGTGTGTGTGGTATTTATTTACAACACTAATTACTTTACCTTTCTCACAGACTGAACTACAATAAAATTATACTGTTTCAGTGGAAGGGAAACTGCAGATTTAGTTATTTATTTATCCTGATGATTTTAAATATTTCATTTATTCATTTTTTATTTATTTATCTGTCCATCTTGATGATTTTGAAGCAGCTTTCTTTCTTTCTTTCTTTCTTTCTGCTTGATGATTCTGAAGTAGTGACCTGAAGTCTTTTCTCCCATGATTATCTCCATTAATCGAGGTGTTTATCAGATGATTTGGAGTGTGTGGTGTTCATCTGTGCTCGTCTCTTATCGTCCTGCATGAGTGTTTTAGTGAAAGCGGCTGTGTCACGATGTGTTTGAGTGTTTTTGCAGTCAGTGAGACTCTAGAGGTCTAGCGAGGGTGACGTGTCATCGGTGTGTTTAGTCAAACGTACAGTAAGTCTGTGTCTGTGGTCAGTGAATTTACTCTGTTTACATTCTGTTCTCCTGACTGTGAGTCTCTGACCGCAGGAGACCAGACTGAACTCCCAAACGGATGAATGTGAGCGGATTCTGACCTCTGTCTTTGCTGCTGTACGTATGGATGGGTATATACACATCAATCCTCAGATTCCTTGAAATAAAAATACACTCAAATGAGTCACTGGTGTACGCAAGCCACAGGATTAAAAAAAACAAAACAAGGAATTGCGGCTTTTTAAAATTTCACAAATATCTTCACAATTCAGAATTGCAAGATATATACTCAGAATTGTGAGATATAAAATCAGAATTTTAAGAAAGAAGTCAGAATTACAAAATGTAAAGTCAGAATTGTAAGAAAGAAGTCAGAATGGCGAGATATAAAGTCATTATTATGAGAAATCAAGTCAGAATTGTAAGAAAGTCAGTATTACGAGATATAATGTCAGAATTGTAAGAAAGAAGTCAGAATTGTAAGAAGTCCGAATTACGAGATATAAAGTCAGAACTGGGAAATTTAAACTCAGAATTACGAGATAGTCAGAATTGTGAAATAAAGTCAGAATTGGGAAATATTAAGTCAGAATTGTGAGATATAAAGTCAGTATTACGAGATATAAAGTCAGAATTGTGAAATTTAAACTCAGAATTGTGAAATAAAGTCAGAATTACGAGATAGTCAGAATTGTGAGATATAAAGTCAGAATTACGCGATTTAAAGTCAGAATTGGGAAATATAAACTCAGAATTGAGAAATATTAAGTCAGAATTGTGAAACATAAAGTCAGAATTGTGAGATATAAAGTCAGTATTACAAGATATAATGTCAGAATTGTAAGAAAGAAGTCAGAATTGGAAGAAGTCCGAATTACGAGATATAAAGTCAGAATTGTGAAATTTAAACTCAGAATTCTGAGATATAAAGTCAGAATTACAAGATAGTCAGAATTGTGAGATATAAAGTCAGAATTACGTGATATAAAGTCAGAATTGAGAAATATAAACTCAGAATTGTGAGATATAAAGTCAGAATTGTGAAATATAAAGTCAGAATTGGGAAATATTAAGTCAGGATTGTGAAATATAAAGTCAGAAGTGAAAGTTTAGAGTGATAAAATGAATGTGAACCAGTTCAAATGAATTGACTCATCGTTAGACATTCATGAAAAAGCTTATGATTGCAGATCTCAAGATGTGAAGCAAATGAGATTGCTGGGTTTTTTGTTGTTGTTTGTTTGTTTTTTTTCTCAGGAGAAATATCTGAGAAGCTGGAGCCTTCAGTTCTTCTCCATTTCATCTCCCTGCTGTTTAGGAAATCTGCATGCTCTGGTTTTGAGTGTGGTGTGAGATGAAGAAAATCCCTGCAGAAGCACAGATATGAGTTCTGGAATAATGCAGTGACGCTCGGTGGGCAGAAATATTTCTCCAGGTGTATCAAGTGACATTTTCCCCAGAAATGCTTTAAGACGGTTTACGGCTGAAACTCGACACCGCTATTGACCAGAACAGAGCGAACAATATTGTCTTAGGCTGCTGTTTTGACAGCTTTGAGACACCAGTGTTATGTTGCGTCCTTTATGTGGAGTTTTCACTGGAAATGGATTCTGGAGTGAAGTTTGCTGAATGAACGATTTCGACATCAGAGCAGAACGAGTGTTTGTGTTTGAAGCAACAGCAGCCTCATATTACAGACGATAAACACCATGACAATATCAGGAAAAACAGACCCACAAACGAAAAGACCCTCTATTACAGTCATTAACTAAACGAGTCCTTGTAGTCCGATCAGATGGATGAACTCTGTGTAATTAGACATGATAGTTATGTGCTTGAACGGTGAAGCCACTCTTGAAAAAAGATTAAAGTGCAGGAGAGTTAATTCGTGTGCAGATACTGGTCAAACATCTGCAATAAGTGAGATTTTTTTAATGTTGCAATGTTGCAAAGCTGCATTTATTTGATCAATAAGACAGTAAACATGTTAAATATTATTACAATGTCTTTTATAACATTATAAATGTCTTTACTGTCACTTTTGATCAAGTTAATGTGTCCTTGATGAACAAAAGTTGATTTTTTTTTTTTATCTTACTACAAACATTTTAATGGTAGTGTATCACGGTTTCCACAAAAATATTCAGCAAATATTTAATAGCTATATAATTCAGCAAATATTTGTTTCTATATAGCTTTAATAAATTATATTTAATTATATTTACAGTTTTTCTGAATTGCTAAAACACATTTCTTGAAACCCTCACTCATTTTCTCATTTTCTCAAAACCTTAAGCACAAATTCAAATACTCAAACTAAATTCACGAAACCTCTGACTCTTCTATCAAAATCAAACAATTACTACAAAAACATTTCACTTGCACTCAAAATCAACCGGTGCTTTCAGATCACACACACACACACACACACACACACACAAGTCAATAAAATAAACACTACAGAGCATTCATTAGACACTACAGAGAGAAATGGAGAACACAGCATCCAGAACATTACAGAAAAAGGTACTGCAAGAATAGTATTGTGCTGAATATTGAATAGTACTGAATGTTTGTATATATTCAGCACTTGGATACTGCAAAAATACTGCAGTCCAACTGCAAAGGCCCAAAAGGTCAAATACTGTAAAACTCTAAATGAATAGCATGTTACAGTACACTCAAATACTGTAAGTTGTGTAATTGTAAAATCAGGGTCAATGAGAGTTTCATTCTGTCTCAGCATCATGTCTTTGTGCTCGAGTCCGGCCTGAGGACTTCACATCACAAGTAATGCTGTCTTTTTTGCTAGACAAAGAGAAAAAACTGCCTGAACGTGTTTAAGGTTTAGCAGAAAGAGTGCTTTATTCGACAGATTGGTTTAAGCTAGTGAGAATTTGGTTCAGAGATTGGGGTTTAGTGTTTTAGCAATTCAGAAAAATTGTAATATATTAACTGTTTATTTTTATTTCAGTTTTAGATATTTTAATGCTTAAACTTATTTCAAGACAAAATTTCTATATATTTTTTTAGTTTGCTATTTTTATCTATTATTTATATATTGTTTTAGCTTTATTTGAATTACCAAAAGCTATTTTAATAGCTGTAATGATTCAATTAATATCAACACTGGACTGGGATGAACCAAAATCATTCACTTTAAACCCGTTTCTGTCTTTCTCCATCTGCTTGGGCTTTGAGTTCAGCTGGAAAAGGGACATTATTCCATTTATACGGTCAAATAAAAGTTGTAACCTGAACATCAGCTGAATTTATAAGCGTTTGCAGCTTTATTCAGAATTTACAACACCGCTGCTGTCAGAAACACAACATTCAGCCCATGCAGCCAAAAATACCCAGAATTCCCTCTAGATGTTTAGTTATTGTGCATCAGATGAATCGCGCCGCGTGTATTTAGTAGATTGTGATGCTCGTTTGCTGAATGCACGAACCGATAAAATGCACAAATGAAAATCTGCCAAATGCATGCATGCATTTTATTTCAGTTTATAGCTACAACCGTTCATTCTGTTCTGATATTCATTAAAGGTGACATATCATGAAAATCTGACTTTTCCAGGTTGTAAGTGCTATAATCAGGTCCCCGGTGCATCTACCAACCAAGGAAACGTAAAAAAGATTAACCCAGTAACTTTGTTTTGGAAAGCCTTTTTTTGCAAGCGTCTGAGAAAACGTCTCTAGGTTACGTATGTAACCATGGTTCCCCGAGGGAACGAGACGCTGCGTCGAGATTCGCATTTAAAGAGACAGGCACGAAAAACAGCGTGTTTCTGCTTCCACTCAAAATAGGCATTTTCTAAATGATATAATAAATGATCTGTGGAGTATTTTGAGCTGAAACTTCACAGACACATTCTGGGGACACCAGAGACTTATATTACATATTGTAAAAAGAGGCATAATATGTCTCCTTTAATGCATCAGTCTCTCGCTCATGTGATTTCGCTTGAATCTGACGAACAATCACAGCTGGTGATGACAGGAGATCTCTGTTTTACATGACAGACTTTTACTCTTTTATGAAGATAACTGCAGTGATGTAGTCTGAAACATTATGACAATTAAACAAACACTTGCTGAGATGAAAAGTGTTACACGAGCTCCAGTCGGACCCAACAATAACAAAGATTCAATCACTTCACACACTCTCTTAATCTGGGAAAGTGTTTGGAAACTCATGATCTGTGATTCTGAGCCACAGAAATCTGTTTACGTTCAATCAACAAACGCAAGAGCAGATTTCCACATCCCACATTCTCCGCTGGTCATATCAGAGCGCTTCAGACGATTTTTCCGAGAGAGCGAACTGAAAACAAGTGAGCAGAAAACATCTGTTTTCCATCAGGTCCTCCTGACATGAGCCTCAGTCTTCAGTCTTATGATAAAACCGGCCGTATCAGTTGATCGCTCGCCAGCGTTTGCTGAGGCTGAACGTAAAATATTCCTACCAGTAATCAGAGCGTCGCTCGTTAACGTTAAATCATGGAGCTATTAATAATCAGAGTGCTGGAAACTATGACTGGATTTACCCTGGTAAACGTTACTCAACAAACAGACACTAATCACTCACACTGACCAACAATAAACCTCTGCGCTCATCAGCAGACCATAAAGCTCAGAGTTATTGTGCAAATGAGTTGAGCTCAGGACATAATAAATGTTTCGTCTGCAGTGGGTCATGCCCCCATCATATCTTAATATAATAGACCAAAATCATTTTTGTAATTCATATATGTGTGTGTGTGTCTGTGTGTGTGTGTGTGTGTGTGTGTGTGTGTGAGAGAGAGAGAGAGAGAGAGAGAGAGAGAGAGTGTGTGTGTGTGTGTGAGAGAGAGAGAGAGAGAGAGAGAGAGAGAGAGTGTGTGTGTGTGTGTGAGAGAGAGAGAGAGAGAGAGAGAGAGAGAGAGTGTGTGTGTGTGTGTGAGAGAGAGAGAGAGAGAGAGAGAGAGAGAGAGTGTGTGTGTGTGTGTGAGAGAGAGAGAGAGAGAGAGAGAGAGAGAGAGTGTGTGTGTGTGTGTGAGAGAGAGAGAGAGAGAGAGAGAGAGAGAGAGTGTGTGTGTGTGTGTGAGAGAGAGAGAGAGAGAGAGAGAGAGAGAGAGTGTGTGTGTGTGTGTGAGAGAGAGAGAGAGAGAGAGAGAGAGAGAGAGTGTGTGTGTGTGTGTGAGAGAGAGAGAGAGAGAGAGAGAGAGAGAGAGTGTGTGTGTGTGTGTGAGAGAGAGAGAGAGAGAGAGAGAGAGAGAGAGTGTGTGTGTGTGTGTGAGAGAGAGAGAGAGAGAGAGAGAGAGAGAGAGTGTGTGTGTGTGTGTGAGAGAGAGAGAGAGAGAGAGAGAGAGAGAGAGTGTGTGTGTGTGTGTGAGAGAGAGAGAGAGAGAGAGAGAGAGAGAGAGTGTGTGTGTGTGTGTGAGAGAGAGAGAGAGAGAGAGAGAGAGAGAGAGTGTGTGTGTGTGTGTGAGAGAGAGAGAGAGAGAGAGAGAGAGAGAGAGTGTGTGTGTGTGTGTGAGAGAGAGAGAGAGAGAGAGAGAGAGAGAGAGTGTGTGTGTGTGTGTGAGAGAGAGAGAGAGAGAGAGAGAGAGAGAGAGTGTGTGTGTGTGTGTGAGAGAGAGAGAGAGAGAGAGAGAGAGAGAGAGTGTGTGTGTGTGTGTGAGAGAGAGAGAGAGAGAGAGAGAGAGAGAGAGTGTGTGTGTGTGTGTGAGAGAGAGAGAGAGAGAGAGAGAGAGAGAGAGTGTGTGTGTGTGTGTGAGAGAGAGAGAGAGAGAGAGAGAGAGAGAGAGTGTGTGTGTGTGTGTGAGAGAGAGAGAGAGAGAGAGAGAGAGAGAGAGTGTGTGTGTGTGTGTGAGAGAGAGAGAGAGAGAGAGAGAGAGAGAGAGTGTGTGTGTGTGTGTGAGAGAGAGAGAGAGAGAGAGAGAGAGAGAGAGTGTGTGTGTGTGTGTGAGAGAGAGAGAGAGAGAGAGAGAGAGAGAGAGTGTGTGTGTGTGTGTGAGAGAGAGAGAGAGAGAGAGAGAGAGAGAGAGTGTGTGTGTGTGTGTGAGAGAGAGAGAGAGAGAGAGAGAGAGAGAGAGTGTGTGTGTGTGTGTGAGAGAGAGAGAGAGAGAGAGAGAGAGAGAGAGTGTGTGTGTGTGTGTGAGAGAGAGAGAGAGAGAGAGAGAGAGAGAGAGTGTGTGTGTGTGTGTGAGAGAGAGAGAGAGAGAGAGAGAGAGAGAGAGTGTGTGTGTGTGTGTGAGAGAGAGAGAGAGAGAGAGAGAGAGAGAGAGTGTGTGTGTGTGTGTGAGAGAGAGAGAGAGAGAGAGAGAGAGAGAGAGTGTGTGTGTGTGTGTGAGAGAGAGAGAGAGAGAGAGAGAGAGAGAGAGTGTGTGTGTGTGTGTGAGAGAGAGAGAGAGAGAGAGAGAGAGAGAGAGTGTGTGTGTGTGTGTGAGAGAGAGAGAGAGAGAGAGAGAGAGAGAGAGTGTGTGTGTGTGTGTGAGAGAGAGAGAGAGAGAGAGAGAGAGAGAGAGTGTGTGTGTGTGTGTGAGAGAGAGAGAGAGAGAGAGAGAGAGAGAGAGTGTGTGTGTGTGTGTGAGAGAGAGAGAGAGAGAGAGAGAGAGAGAGAGTGTGTGTGTGTGTGTGAGAGAGAGAGAGAGAGAGAGAGAGAGAGAGAGTGTGTGTGTGTGTGTGAGAGAGAGAGAGAGAGAGAGAGAGAGAGAGAGTGTGTGTGTGTGTGTGTGTGTGTGTGTGTGTGAGTGAGTGTGAACTCAACTTTTAAAGATTAAATAATATTTCTTTCTTTTATCGCAATATCTATTTAAAGCTTCATATTTTAAAATGTATATGTTCTATTTAACTCTTTAATGTATTACATTAAATTAAAATTGTATTAAAAGTTTATTTATTTCTGTATTTTATGTTTTAGGTGTAGTCATTTTAGTACTTCAACCTGAAATTATTTATTTCAGTTAGTTGCCCAGGCAACATTTCTATTTTTTTTTTAAAGTTTATTCTTTTCTCGTTTTTCTAATATACACTGCCGGTCAAAAGTTTGGGATCAGAATGATTTTTAATGTTTTTTACAGGAGTCTTTTCTGCTCATCTGTTTTGGAAGCTGTGATACTTTTTTCAGGATACTTTGATGAATAAAAAGTTAAAAAGAAGAGCATTTATTTAAAATAGAAATCTTTTCTAACAATATACACTACCGTGACAAAAAAGTTTGGGGTCAGTACATTTTTATTCTTTCTTTTTTTTTAAGAAATTACAACTTTTATTCAGCAAGGATGTGTTAAATTGCTAAGAAGTGATAGCAAAGATTTATATTGTTAGAAAATATTTATAGTTTGAATAAATGCTGTTCTTTTTAACTTTTTATTCATCAAAGAATCCTGAAAAA
>NW_015540100.1:186634-188463 GCF_001515605.1 Sinocyclocheilus anshuiensis | reverse complement strand
TTGTAATAACATTTTGCAAGATTACTGTTTTTTTCTGTATTTTTGATCAAATAAATGCAGCCTTGATGAGCAGAAGACACTTCTTTAAAAACATTACAAGTCTTACTGATCCCAAACTTTTGACCAGTAATGTGTGTATATATATATATATATATATATATATATATATTTCCATGCCTGGTAAGTGAAGGAGGTTTAAATCGGAGGTTTTAAATCTAGAAGTGAAGTTTAAATCGTTTTATTGCTTCCAGATGTTTCTTCATGATGTTTTGTTCTTTAATCAAAATAGGTCAAGTGACACATGCTCCTTAATGACATCATCCATCATCCTGCAGGAAGTGACATCATTTTGGAGGGAAATCCACATCAGTAAGTGTTACTTCCAATCTGTGCACTTTTATTGATTCTGTAAACAGTTATGATAATAAAATACCTGAGCAGAGCAGATTTCTGAGGTCTTCTCTAGAAATGAGCATTTACCTCGGTTAACCCCATTCACCTCCCCTGCCTGACAGAGAGTTTATTTCACTCCAGTTACAGTCAAACATCACGTTTATGCTTCAAACTCGTATCCCGCAGTGATTTATATTCCCGGTGATGCTGGAGAACATCAGTTCGATCAGCTGCAGATCAGGATCCAGTGAAGGTCAGTCCGGTTCATCTCCGCTCGCTTTACCTTAGATATCTCACATGTGAATTATTGCTTTCACTCTCTGCGTTTCTATTAGAAAGCCTTCGTGTGTCTGATGAACTGTGCAGCTCAACAGCGAACAAACCCAAATGCAATGAAGCCATGAAGTTTGATTGGAAAACGTGAGCAAAGAGCCAAAACTGAGACAAAACCAGCCATTAAATAATGAAACTGCCTTCCAAACCTGACATAGACGAGCAGCACTGCGAAAAATCATTCTCCTGTTAGTATTTCTGTCTTGTTTTCCAATACAGATATCTTAAATCAAGATACACGCAAAATGACAGAAGATAAGAAGGCTTGTTTTCTGAATAATGCATCGTGCATGTATATGCATGCATGATTCCTTTCTGAATAATGTATCAAATGCATGTAAGTTTGGGCTCATAAAAATCAACTTCGTTCATAGGAAAAACAAATGCATGTTTCTGAGCCCAGTGGCAGATATTTGATCTTGTTTTAAGCAGAAACCCACTTAAATTTGATCAATTTCTGTTCTTATCTTCTGTTATTTTGCATCTGCAGAAAATGCATCTTGATTTAAGAGTGTTTAGATATCTGTACTGAAAACAAGACAAGACTATTGAGGAAGAACAGCATTTTTTGCACTGATCCGCCTCCAGATCTGCTGGAATCATGCTTGTACTTCTCTACAAAATGAATGTACAAACGAACAAAATCTGTTTACAGATGCATTTTGCACATAAGTCAAATATGTTTTCATTATTAATCAGCTTTAACTATCTACTGGAACTGGAACTGTTTCCCCAGATGTATAATATCACTCGACTCCATTCAGATATAAACACAGCAAACGCTGGTTTCACATGAGAGCAGCTCAGGATTGGCTTTGATTTTTATATTGCTCAAGCACTGACAGATTCCCACTTCAAACAGATCCCAGTGATTAATGCGGCCGAGACGACAGCAAGCGTGTTTGATTGTGATGCAGTCAGAGAGGATCAGATCCGTCCAAACGCACCATCAGTAAGTGATCGAGCAGAAGGAAGCTGCATAATGGCCTCGCTCTGAGGAATGAGGAATGAACACATGCAGGAGTGATTATACAGCGCAGGGGGCCGTGACACACACACACACACACACACTCAAACACACACACACACACACAGACACACAC